>NC_084617.1:4020469-4072969 GCF_033978795.1 Nerophis ophidion | reverse complement strand
CTGTTTTAATACCCAATCATGGCACCCACCTGTTCCCAATTAGCCTGCACACCTGTGGGATGTTGCAAATAAGTGTTTGATGAGCATTCCTCAACTTTTTCAGTACTTTTTGCCACCTTTCCCAACTTCTTTGTCACGTGTTGCTGGCATCAAATTCTAAAGTTAATGATTATTTGCATGTTTATGAGTTTGAACATCAAATATGTTGTCTTTGTAGCATATTCAACTGAATATGGGTTGAAAAGGATTTGCAAATCATTGTATTCTGTTTATATTTACATCTAACACAATTTCCCAACTCATATGGAAACGGGGTTTTGTAAAAAAAAAAAAAAGACGAATGTTTGAGAGCGAGATGGAGGGTAAGGATGACGGGGAATGCACAAATCCACAAAAAAAAAGGCCGGAGAAGAAGAAAGTATCAAAGAGAGGGTCAAGCAGGAGGGATGAAGGCAGAGCAGCAGAGATAGAAGAGCCAACATGAGGCTCGCTGCGAGGGGGACAGCTGGTCAGCTTCTAGTGGGGAGAGCAGCCCCCAGGACAGCCACCCTGTTCCTACACACACACACACACACACACACACACACCTGCTCACACGTTTGTAGCATACACAGTGTACTCGCAGATGGTTGCATGTATACGGACAAACAACAAACTGCACCCCGAGCTGGCGTCACCTGAACACATCGCAGGCACGGAGAGACAAATGCACGCACTCTTGCCCTTTTTTATCTTCAATGGTGGAGATCAGTGAGTTCTAGAAGGCCTAAGTGAGAAATAGTGGTTGTGAGAAGGACATCACAACCTTTCTCAAAGTGCAATTGCAAGAAATTGAGGGATTTCAAAATCTACGCTCCATAATATCATCAAAAGGTTCAGAGAATCTGGAGAAATCACTCCACGTAAGCGGCATGGCCGGAAACCATCATTGAATGACCGTGACCTTCCATCCATCAAAAACCCACATTAATCTGTAAAGGATATCACCACATGGGCTCAGGACCACTTCAGAAAACCACTGTCGCTAAATACAGTTCAACTCTACATCTGTAAATGCAAGTTAAAGCTCTACTATGTAAAGCGAAAGCCATTTATCAACAACATCCGGAAACGCCGCTGGCTTCTCTGATTTGGGAAATTGTGTTTTCGATGTAAATATAAACAGAATACAATGATTTGCAAATCCTTTTCAACCCATATTCAGTTGAATATGCTACAAAGACAACATATTTGATGTTCAAACTCATAAAACAATTTTTTGTGCAATTAATCATTAACTTTAGAATTTGATGCCAGCAACACGTGACAAAGAAGTTGGGAAAAGTGGCAATAAACACTGATAAAGTTAAAGAATGCTCATCAAACACTTGTTTGGAACATCCCACAGGTGTGCAGGCTAATTGGGAACAGGTGGGTGCCATGATTGGCTATAAAAACAGCTTCCCAAAAAATGCTCAGTCTTTCACAAGAAAGGATGGGGCGAGGTACACCCCTTTGTCCACAACTGTGTGAGCAAATAGTCAAACAGTTTAAGAACAACCTTTCTCAAAGTGACATTGCAAGAAATTGAGGGATTTCAACATCTACGCTCCATAATATCATCAAAAGGTTCAGAGAATCTGGAGAAATCACTCCACGTAAGCGGCATGGCCGGAAACCAACATTGAATGACCGTGACCTTCCATCCATCAAAAACCGACATCAATCTCTAAAGGATATCACCACATGGGCTCAGGAACACTTCAGAAAACCACTGTCGCTAAATACAGTTGGTCGCTACATCTGTAAGTGCAAGTTAAAGCTCTACTATGCTAAGCGAAAGATATTTATCAACAACATCCAGAAACGCCGCTGGCTTCTCTGAGTTGGGAATTTGTGTTAAATGTAAATATAAATGGAATAGAATGATTTGCAAGTCCTTTTGTGAAGTGAAGTGAATTATATTTATATAGCGCTTTTTTTTCTCTAGTGACTCAAAGCGCTTTGCATAGTGAAACCCAATATCTGAGTTACATTCAAACCAGTGTGGGTGGCACTGGGAGCAGGTGGGTAAAGTGTCTTGCCCAAGGACACAACGGCAGTGACTAGGTTGGCAGAAGCGGGAATCGAACCTGCAACCCTCAAGTTGCTGGCACGGCCACTCTACCAACCGAGCTAAACCCATTTTCAGTTGAATATGCTACAAAGACAACATATTTGATGTTCAAACTAATGAACTTTTTTTTTTTGTGCAATCAATCATTAACTTTAGAATTTGATGCCAGCAACACGTGACAAAGAAGTTGGGAAAAGTGGCAATAAATACTGATAAAGTTGAGGAATGCTCATCAAACACTTATTTGGAACATCCCACAGGTGCGCAGGCTAATTGGGAACAGGTGGGTGCCATGATTGGGTATAAAAACAGCTTCCCTAAAAATGCTCAGTCTTTCACAAGAAAGGATGGGGCGAGGTACACCCCTTTGTCCACAACTGCGTGAGCAAATAGTCAAACAGTTTAAGAACAACCTTTCTCAAAGTGCAATTGCAAAAAAATTTGGGATTTCAACATCTACGTGCCATAATATCATCAAAAGGTTCAGAGAATATGGAGAAATCACTCCATTCCGGAATCAAACATCGAATGACTGTGACCTTCAATCCCTCAGACGGCACTGTATCAAAAACCGACATCAATCTCTAAAGGATATCACCACATGGGCTCAGGAACACTTCAGAAAACCACTGTCGCTAAATACAGTTCGCCGCTACATCTGTAAGTGCAAGTTAAAGCTCTACTATGTAAAGCGAAAGCCATTTATCAACAACATCCAGAAACGCCGCCGGCTTCTCTGGGCCCGAGATCATCTAAGATGGACTGATGCAAAGTGGAAAAGTGTTCTGTGGTCTGACCAGTTCACATTTCAAATCGCATTTGGAAATATTCGACATCGTGTCATCCGGACCAAAGGGGAAGCGAACCATCCAGACTGTTATCGACGCAAAGTTGAAAAGCCAGCATGTGTGATGGTATGGGGGTACATTAGTGCCCAAGGCATGGGTAACTTACACATCTGTGAAGGCACCATTAATGCTGAAAGGTACATACAGGTTTTGGAACAACATATGCTGCCATTTAAGCGCCGTGTTTTTCATGGACGCCCCTGCTTATTTCAGCAAGACAATGCCAAGCCACATTCAGCAAGTGTTACAACAGCGTGGCTTCGTAAAAAAAGGGTGCGCGTACTTTCCTGGCCCGCCTGCAGTCCAGACCTGTCTCCCATGGAAAATGTGTGGCGCATTATGAAGTGTAAAGGATATTGAAGGACTGAAGCTCTACATAAAACAAGAATGGGAAAGAATTCCACTTTCAAAGCTTCAACAATTAGTTTCCTCAGTTCCCCAAACGTTTATTGAGTGTTGTTAAAAGAAAAGGTGATGTAACACAGTGGTGAACATGCCCTTTCCCAACTACTTTGGCACGTGTTGCAGCCATGAAATTCTAAGTTAATTATTATTTGCAATAGAAAGTAAAAAGTTGATCAGTTCCAACATCAAATATGTTGTCTTTGTAGCATATTCAACTGAATATGGGTTGAAAATGATTCGCAAATCATTGTATTCTGTTTATATTTACATCTAACACAATTTCCCAACTCATATGGAAACACGGTTTGTATAATGAAATACAAAACTGTCTGTCTGTTAATAAATAAATAAATGGTGTGTGACAAGGTTGGGTTTCGGGTCGGACCGGTTTTTAGGAGTCTTTGAGTATCGGGGGCCCACAATTTGGTGCTCCGCCCATGTTTGTTGGTATTTTGGTATTTGCAGTTTTAAGTACGTGCTGCAAACATGAAGTAAACATTAATTTACGAGCAATGTACATGCTTCATTGAGTATAAACAAGCCAATGACAGGATTCGGAGTCTCTGCCCTACTTTTTGTGGCAAGGAATCCCTGGAGCGGAGCGTCTTAGGGAAAAAGGTAACACGCACATGTGTTCAGTCCTTTCTCTCAGGTAACCTTAAAAACAAGCAAACAATGCTCCTTCTGTCACGCCGTATAAAAGGAGGTGCTCCGCCTCTTTACACCGCCAGGCATCCTCTTACATGGATTTGCATTTTTGGGGCATCATTTGCATACAATCACAGAGGGGGAGGGGGTGTGATGTCATCGACGGTGGTTAGAGGTAGGAATCGGCGCGGTGAGAGAGTGAGTATCCTGCGGTAATAGCTCTTAAGTGAAAAGACCGAGTGGAGAGAGGCGGGGCAAAGGGGGGATGGGGGGGGGGGGGTGTTGTTTGTTTACATCTGCGCGCCCTTGACGACCATGGAGTGTCATCCATGTGCCACATGGGGCCCGCTGCCGATTATATCCTCTCTCTGAGCTCGTCAGTGACGCCCAGCATGAGACACACAGGGATATTAATGTGTTCACAATCAGGGGTGTGATGCTCATGCACGCATGAAACCAAGAAGATTTCAGACTCAGACTTCCTCTTTAATCCTCATTCAAATTTGGACTTTGCAGTACAGATAAGGATGGGATTCCGTCGCATTGGCGCGTTAAAACCTCTTCTCACTCCGGCGCTTACCAAAGGCATGCGGTAAATATAGGCCTGCGCTTATAAATTTGAGTGTGATGTAAGGATACCATCATGAAAAGCACATTTAATAAAAAAAACGTTATTATGGTCGGGCTTCACGGTGGCAGAGGGGTTAGTGCGTCTGCCTCACAATACGAAGTTCCTGCAGTCCTGGGTTCAAATCCAGGCTCGGGATCTTTCTGTGTGGAGTTTGCATGTTCTCCCCGTGAATGCGTGGGTTCCCTCCGGGTACTCCGGCTTCCTCCCACTTCCAAAGACATGCACCTGGGGATAGGTTGATTGGCAACACTAAATTGGCCCTAGTGTGTGAATGTGAGTGTGAATGTTGTCTGTCTATCTGTGTTGGCCCTGCGATGAGGTGGCGACTTGTCCAAGGTGTACCCTGCCTTCCGCCCGATTGTAGCTGAGATAGGCGCCAGCGCCCCCCGCGACCCCGAAAGGGAATAAGCGGTAGGAAATGGATGGATGGATGGATGGGTTATTATGGTCTTACCTTTACTTATAAATAAATAAATGATAAATGGGTTGTACTTGTATAGCGCTTTTTCTACCAAGGTACTCAAAGCACTTTAACACTACTTCCACATTTTACACATTCACACACTGATGGAGGGAGCTGCCATGCAAGGCGCTAACCACCACCCATCAGGAGCAAGGGTGAAGTGTCTTGCTCAGGACACAACGGACGTGACGAAGTTGGTACTAGGTGGGGATTGAACCAAGGACCCTTGGGTTGCGCACGGCCACTCTTCCACTGCGCCACGCCGTCCCTTATAAATGAAGTCCATGCGCAGCTCCTTCTGATCAAAAAGCATCGATAACTTGTTTATAGAAGTCTTCGTTATCTTTCTTCAGTTTTAAAAGTCTCTCTGTCTCGATGGAGATCTTGATTTATTACCTCCTGCTTTGATTGAAAGTCCAGTTTAGAAAAGTGTTTTATTTTAGATATGTAATCCTCCATGTTAAAAGTGCAAGCGAGAGGAAAAAATAAACGATCGCTGCTTGTTGTCACTTCTTCTGCAGCCGAGTAGTCGCAAGAAGGATCACTAGCGCCCTCTACCACCAGGAGGCGGGAGTCATTTAATGACTCATATTTGACACACGCAGCTACGGTATTGTTAGAGTCTCAAGCCGTCATCTTGCGGGTTCCCAGGACCACCAAGGAAGGACATGGCTTGAGCAGTTTGACTTTGTTTATTTTTCAATAAAACCTCAGTCCAGGTCGCTCTTCCGCTCCTCCTCTCCGCTCGCTCGCCGACGCCGCCTCCTTGCTGCCATCTTGGGCCGGGCTCCAGCGTGGCCTGCCTGTCGGTCGGACCGTCGGTTCCACTTCTCCACAGGTATATTAATAAAACATAGCTGCTTACTGTTCTTTTTAGCATACCGGTATTCAATAGCTTGGACCTTATATCCTACTGAATAGCTCTTAATCTTCTTCCCTTTATGCGATTTCAAATGATTGAAATAAGTCTCATCCATTTTGAAAATGATGACAGGGGAAGTGTCACTCGTGATGTGACGAGTTTGACCCGGCGGAAATTCTAGGTAGGCGCGGACTATATACCCGGCGGCAATTCAAGGAAATACAGTCCTCTTACTTTAGAAAACCAACTGACCGCAACCTGATCATAAGAGCAGACATCCCTTTTGGTCACTTTCAGATTGAAAGTCCAGTTTAGAAAAGTGTTTTATTTTAGATATGTAATCCTCCATGTTAAAAGTGCAAGCGAGATAAAAATAAACGATCGCTGCTCACTCTTGCTGCTTGTTGTCACTTCTTCTGCAGCCGAGTAGTCGCAAGAAGGATCACTAGCGCCCTCTACCACCAGGAGGCGGGAGTCATTTAATGACTCATATTTGACACACGCAGCTACGGTATATCAATAAAACATAGCTGCTTACTGTTCTTTTTAAGATATTCAATAGCTTGGACCTTAAATCCTACTGAATAGCTCTTAATCTTCTTCCCTTTATGCAATTTCAAATGATAGAAATCAGCCTCCTCCATTTTGAAAATGATGACGGGTGAAGTGTCACTCGTGACGTGACGAGTTTGACCCGGTGGAAATTCTAGGCATATGCTAATTTTCTTGGCGAAACGAGTTTGACCCGGCAGAAATTGTAGACATACGCTAATAAAAATAATATTTTGCGAAATGAGTTTGACCCGGCATTAATCCTGAGTCGGCGGTGATGCTAAACATGCGCTAATTGTTTTGCGAAACGATTTTGACCCGGCAGTAATTCTAGGCAGGCGCAAACTATATACCTGGCGGCAATTCAAGGAAATACGGTACTCTTACTTTGGAAAACCAACTGACCGCAATCCGATCATAAGAGCAGACGTCCCTTTTGGTCACTTTCAGATTGAAAGTCCAGTTTAGAAAACTGTTTTATTTTAGATATGTAATCCTCCATGTTAAAAGTGCAAGCGAGAGGAAAAAATAAACTCTTGCTGCTTGTTGTCACTTCTTCTGCAGCCGAGTAGTCGCAAGAAGTATCACTAGCGCCCTCTACCACCAGGAGGCGGGAGTCATTTAATGACTCATATTTGACACACGCAGCTACGGTATATTAATAAAACATAGATGCTTACTGTTCTTTTTAAGATATTCAATAGCTTGGACGTTAAATCCTACTGAATAGCTCTTAATCTTCTTCCCTTTATGCAATTTCAAATGATTGAAATCAGCCTCCTCCATTTTGAAAATGATGACAGGTGAAGTGTCACTCGTGACGTGACGAGTTTGACCCGGTGGAAATTCTAGGCATATGCTAATTTTCTTGGCGAAACGAGTTTGACCCGGCGGAAATTGTAGACATACGCTAATAAAAATAATATTTTGCGAAACGAGTTTGACCCGGCATTAATCCTGAGCCGGCGGTGATGCTGAACATGCGCTAATTGTTTTGCGAAACGAGTTTGACCCGGGAGTAATTCTAGGCAGGCGCGTACTATATACCCGGCGGCAATTCAAGGAAGTACGGTATGTATGTATATAGGTTTATTTGAAATAGGGACGGATACAGAAACATAGATATCTGAAACAGTTATCCAATGTATGCATCATAGTGTTTGGAGCCAAAGCTAATTTAGAACAACAACGACAAAATACCCCATACTCTCTGAGAACTCTCCACAGGGCTTCCCGAGGGACACGGTTTAATGCCTTCTCCAAGTCCACAAAGCACATGTAGACTGGTTGGGCAAACTCCCATGCACCCTCAAGGACCCTGTCGAGAGTATAGAGCTGGTCCACAGTTCCACGACCAGGACGAAAACCACACTGTTCCTCCTGAATCCGAGGTTCGACTATCCGGCGTAGCCTCCTCTCCAGTACACCTGTTTTTTGAAAGTGACAAGTGCAGGTATACTTTTCAAAGTGTCAGGTAGACAGTTCCGTAGTTGTGCTCCTTTTATCGACGGCAAAAAGAGGTTCTACGGAATTGAACGCAAAAGTTGCCTTTTGACGTTGCTGGGGTGGTAGATCTGCTACCACTTTGCAGTCTTGTGATTGCCTTGCAGAGCAATTGGGGAGCAGAGTTATCCAAGCATTTAAAAACCAGGTAAAACTTTAAATATTGTATTTGGTTAAAATTTGGCAATGATGATATGGTATACTCTTCTTGTCTAGGACTTTCAAGGCGCTGTTAAAAAGACACTCAATTGTCTTGATTGATGACTGGTGTGCTGGGACCATGTCGTTAGGCCATAAGACACATGTGAAAGAATCATTGACTTCATAAAAGTAAAAGCACAGCTAAGAGTTAAGCAGTTTCTTATAATCTTAAAACAGCATAGGTTTGCTTTCAGGGTTTTTCACATCTTCTTAATGTGACTTTTAAAATTCAGCTGATAATCTATGATTGTGCCCAAATATTTTACTTCAGGTGGAGGCTACTATATATGTCTCTGTTATCCATAGGTTTATCTATAACCCATAAAGTAAGCAGGCACGGAGCTATTTCTCAGCGTGTGAAGTGAAGTGTGAAGTGAATTATATTTATATAGCGCTTTTCTCAAGTGACTCAAAGCGCTTTACATTGTGAGATCCCAATATCTAAGTTACATCTAAACCAGTGTGGGTGGCACTGGGAGCAGGTGGGTAAAGTGTCTTGCCCAAGGACACAACAGCAGTGACTAGGATGGCGGAAGCGGGAATCGAACCTGCAACCCTCAAGTTGCTGGCACGGCCACTCTACCAACCGAGCTATGCCGCGTGTGTTTATTCCAGCCGGCACGTTCATACACTGACTCGCAACATCCGGAATTCCAACGTGCATTGCTTCAAAACGACAACTAGTAGTAATGTCCAACAAAAGATAGTGACAGAGAATAGAATGAGGATGGACAATTCAACCCTAAACTCGCTCAATTGAGGGGATTATTATTTGTATTATGTGTGTAAGAAGCTGTTACACAACCTGGAGGTTCTGCTACAGAGGCTGCTGAACCTCTTTCTAGAGTCCAAAAGTAAAAAAAAAACAGACCTTGGTGGGGGGTGGGAGGAGTCTCTGCAGATTTTCTGAGCCCTGGTCAGGCAGTGGCTTTTTTGCGATCTTCCGGATAGGAAAAAGGGTAGTCCTGATGTTGTCATTATGGTGGTACTTAATGAATACTTAGGTCTACTACACTACTGCCATTATAGTGGTAGTAGTGAAGTGAAGTGAATTATGTTTATATAGCGCTTTTCTCAAGTGACTCAAAGCGCTTTACATAGTGAGATCCCAATATCTAAGTTACATCTAAACCAGTGTGGGTGGCATTGAGAGCAGGTGGGTAAAGTGTCTTGCCCAAGGACACAACAGCAGTGACTAGGATGGCGGAAGCGGGAATCGAACCTGCAACCCTCAAGTTGCTGGCACGGCCACTCTACCAACCGAGCTATGCCGCGTGTGTTTATTCCAGCCGGCACGTTCATACACTGACTCGCAACATCCGGAATTCCAACGTGCATTGCTTCAAAACGACAACTAGTAGTAATGTCCAACAAAAGATAGTGACAGAGAATAGAATGAGGATGGACAATTCAACCCTAAACTCGCTCAATTGAGGGGATTATTATTTGTATTATGTGTGTAAGAAGCTGTTACACAACCTGGAGGTTCTGCTACAGAGGCTGCTGAACCTCTTTCTAGAGTCCAAAAGTAAAAAAAAAAACAGACCTTGGTGGGGGGTGGGAGGAGTCTCTGCAGATTTTCTGAGCCCTGGTCAGGCAGTGGCTTTTTTGCGATCTTCCGGATAGGAAAAAGGGTAGTCCTGATGTTGTCATTATGGTGGTACTTAATGAATACTTAGGTCTACTACACTACTGCCATTATAGTGGTAGTAGTGAAGTGAAGTGAATTATGTTTATATAGCGCTTTTCTCAAGTGACTCAAAGCGCTTTACATAGTGAGATCCCAATATCTAAGTTACATCTAAACCAGCGTGGGTGGCATTGAGAGCAGGTGGGTAAAGTGTCTTGCCCAAGGACACAACAGCAGTGACTAGGATGGCGGAAGCGGGAATCGAACCTGCAACCCTCAAGTTGCTGGCACGGCCACTCTACCAACCGAGCTATGCCGCGTGTGTTTATTCCAGCCGGCACGTTCATACACTGACTCGCAACATCCGGAATTCCAACATGCATTGCTTCAAAACGACAACTAGTAGTAATGTCCAACAAAAGATATTGACAGAGAATAGAATGAGGATGGACAATTCAACCCTTAACTCGCTCAATTGAGGGGATTATTATTTGTATTATGTGTGTAAGAAGCTGGAGGTTCTGCTACAGAGGCTGCTGAACCTCTTTCTAGAGTCCAAAAGTAAAAAAAAACAGACCTTGGTGGGGGGTGGGAGGAGTCTCTGCTGATTTTCTGAGCCCTGGTCAGGCAGTGGCTTTTTTGCGATCTTCCGGATAGGAGGAAGGGGAGTCCTGATGTTGTCATTATGGTGGTACTTAATGAATACTTAGGTCTACTACACTACTGCCATTATAGTGGTAGTAGTAGTAGCCAAGTGTTTTCTGAGGTGCTACTTGGTGACCGAAGTTCTGGAATCACCACTAATATAAAGAATATAAAGACTGTGGGTTTTACGGATGAATAAATAATAACCAGTTGTCAATATTGATTACGTTCAGACCAATGAGGGTGGTCATGATGGACGTGTGGGGTCAAGTCCACACAGTCTGACATGCATTGTGGTCTCTTACGTAACAGCGAGTGTGGCTGTGCGACAGTGCGTGTGGAAACCTCACTTCCAAGCCCTTAAGACGATGAGTGATGGCTTTTAGTGGCCTGCCCAGCATCACTGCACTGCACCCTGCTCTGCTGGCCTGAGCAGACATACTCCCAGACTCTTCCTCAGACCACCGCTCCATGGAAGCAATGGCTAGGAAAAAAAAAGTCCAGTAAGACAATAAAAATATAATTGAAAAAATGTAGACTGAAGTTGATAAAGGGTTAAAGTGGGGACAGCTTTACCCTGGAACTGATTATTTGTATTGTTTATAAATCAAATATACATACTATGCAAATATAAAAAAGCTGGTTGCGAAAAATGAGATGGAATTTTACAAGAAAAAGTTCACAATTTCACAAGAAAAACTTAGAATTATGGCAGTTCTGAGAAAAGTTGTCATTTTACTCATCGCAAATGCACATTTTACAAGAAAACCTGAATTTTACATCCATTTTCTACCGCTTATTCCCTTTCGGGGCGGCAGGGGGCGCTGGCGCCCATCTCAGCTACAATCGGGCGGAAGGCAGGGTACACCCTGGACAAGTCACCACCATCGCAGGGCCAACACAGATAGACAGACAACATTCACACACTAGGGCCCATTTAGTGTTGCCAATCAACCTATCACCAGGTGCATGTCTTTGGAGGTGGGAGGGGCCTATCCCCAGGTGCATGTCTTTGGAGGTGGGAGGGGCCTATCCCCAGGTGCATGTCTTTGGAGGTGGGAGGGGCCTATCCCCAGGTGCATGTCTTTGGAGGTGGGAGGGGCCTATCCCCAGGTGCATGTCTTTGGAGGTGGGAGGTGCCTATCCCCAGGTGCATGTCTTTGGAGGTGGGAGGGGCCTATCCCCAGGTGCATGTCTTTGGAGGTGGGAGGGGCCTATCCCCAGGTGCATGTCTTTGGAGATGGGAGGGGCCTATCCCCAGGTGCATGTCTTTGAAGGTGGGAGGGGCCTATCCCTGGGTGCATGTCTTTGGAGGTGGGAGGGGCCTATCCCCAGGTGCATGTCTTTGGAGGTGGGAGGGGCCTACCCCCAGGTGCATGTCTTTGGAGGTGGGAGGGGCCTATCCCTGGGTGCATGTCTTTGGAGGTGGGAGGGGCCTCTCCCCAGGTGCATGTCTTTGGAGATGGGAGGGGCCTATCCCCAGGTGCATGTCTTTGGAGGTGGGAGGGGCCTATCCCCAGGTGCATGTCTTTGGAGGTGGGAGGGGCCTATCCCCAGGTGCATATCTTTGGAAGTGGGAGGGGCCTATCCCCAGGTGCATGTCTTTGGAGGTGGGAGGGGCCTATCCCCAGGTGCATGTCTTTGGAGGTGGGAGGGGCCTATCCCCAGGTGCATGTCTTTGGAGGTGGGAGGAGCCTATCCCCAGGTGCATGTCTTTGGAGGTGGGAGGGGCCTATCCCCAGGTGCATGTCTTTGGAGGTGGGAGGGGCCCATCCCCAGGTGCATGTCTTTGGAGGTGGGAAGGGCCTATCCCCAGGTGCATGTCTTTGGAGGTGGGAGGGGCCTATCCCCAGGTGCATGTCTTTGGAGATGGGAGGAAAACGGAGTACCCGGAGAGAACCCACACATTCACGGGGAGAACATGCAAACTCCAGACAGAAAGATCCCGAGCCTGGATTTGAACCCAGGACTGCAGGAACTTCGTATTGTGAGGCAGACGCACTAACCCCTCTGCCACCGTGAAGCCCTGAATTTTACAATTTTACAATAGTCGTATTTTTACTCGACAAAAGTCACAATTTTATAAGAACACAACGTTTTTGGCCAGGTTGTTACGATCCGTTACTCTGATCTTCACATGTTTGTTTTTCCATCTGTGTTTTCATTCTCCGTTCTGACCCGTTTACTTCGTGTTTTGTTCGTTTCCATAGTTACTTATTATTGCCACCTGTTAGTCTTGGTTCTCGCACACCTGTTCTTGTAATCACCACCCTTTAGAAGCCAGCCTCTTCTCTTTATTCTTTCTGGGACTCTAATTTGCTCACATGCTACAAGTAACGTCAGGTATGTTTTCTCGCTAGCTCATTAGTTAAGCCAGCTTATTGTCATCTTTAGCTCACATGCTAATCATCTTTGTTTTTACTTTTCGTGCCATCGTGTCAAGTCTTAGTTTTTTTATATTTCCTAGCTTTCACGCTAGCGTCTTTTGTTTCCCTTTTTATTTTCTCCAGTGTTTTTGTTCAGAGCTCACTTTTTGTTAATAAATTTGTTAGATCCTACCTTTGTTGTGTTCTTCGAGGGCATCGAACCCGGTACCAGGATGCCGAACCGGCGTTACAAAGGCTACAATAATAATCGGAATTTTACTCCAAAAATGTCACTGATTTACAAGAAAAATAAAAAAATAGGTGATATTGTGATACAAGTCAGAATTTTATATGATAAATGACACCATTTTGCATCAAAAAGTAATAATTTTACAAGAAAATATTGCAATATTATAGAAACAGAAAGAATATGAGAAATTGCTCCCAATTTTATAAAAAAAAAATCGACAAATATTTGTTTGTATTTGTTTTTTAATCTTCATTATTTACTTCAAATTATTACAGTATGTGTCTGTATACATTTTTTATTATCATTGTTATTAATTTTGGCCAAAGGGGGCGCATTTCAATTTCTTACACACACTTGTTATTTCATATGTTACCCAGGAAAGGCTCACCTTCTTCCACCACAGCAATGATGAGGGTCCACTAAGCCAGGGTTTTTCAACCACTGTGCCGCGGCACGCTAGTGTTCCGTGAGACATTGTCTGGTGTGCCGTGGGAGATGTCATTTCACCTAATTGGGTTCAAAATATTTTTGCAAACCAGTAGTTATAATCTGCAAATAAAGTGGTTGAGAGCTCGGCAGAGTAACCGTGCAATACTCTTCCATATCAGTAGGTGGCAGCAGGTAGCTAATTGCTTTGTGGATGTCGGGAACATATGTTACACCTTTCCTGCTACCGGCTTCCAGACCGTAGTCGAGGAGCGCAGGGAAGGCGTTCCTCCAGGGCCGGTGCACTTCGGGGGCAACACCCTCCACTTTACCCGGTAGTGGGTCTTCATAGCTTCGGACTCGAGGGTGAATGACGAGACCGGCGGTTTGTTGCAACTCTTGTCACTTTATCATTGTTTTGCACACAGCCCTACCCCCAAGCCACTCGCTTCTGCACACACTAAAACGGAACTGGCTGCAAAGTAAACAAAAACAGAATTCTGGATGACAGCAAAGATTTGCAGCGTGTGGAGCAGCAGATGGCGTCCACAAAGCACATCCGTACATGCCACGACAATCAAACAATAACAAATGAAATTAAAGCTCCAAGCAGCGATGGATGGAACCGACTTTTGCTGGTGTTTCCTGCCTTTACCCATTCAACATATCTTTACCTGCACATTACCTACCTTCCCTGCATCCTGGGGTCACACCGGTGCTTCATTCTTTCACCTATACATGCTGGTGCTTCCTGCCATCACCCACACAACATATCTTTACCTGCACATTACCTAGCTTCTCTGTATCCTGGAGTCAAACTGGTGCCTCCTTCTTTCACCCAGTCAACATATCTTTACCTGCACATTACCTACCTTCTCTGTATCCTGGAGTCAAACTGGTGCCTCCTTCTTTCACCCAGTCAACCTATCTTTACCCACACATTACCTACCTTCTCTGTATCCTGGAGTCAAACTGGGGCATCCTTCTTTCACCCAGTCAACATATCTTTACCCGCACATTACCTACCTTCTCTGTATCCTGGAGTCAAACTGGGGCCTCCTTCTTTCACCCAGTCAACATATCTTTACCCGCACATTACCTACCTTCTCTGTATCCTGGAGTCAAACTGGGGCCTCCTTCTTTCACCCAGTCAACATATCTTTACCCGCACATCACCTACCTTCCCTGTATCCTGGAGTCAAACTGGTGCCTCCTTCTTTCACCCAGTCAACATATCTTTACCCGCACATTACCTACCTTTTCTGTATCCTGGAGTCAAACTGGTGCCTCCTTCTTTCACCCAGTCAACATATCTTTACCCGCACAGTACCTACCTTCTCTGCATTGTGTGGTCACACTGGTGCTTCCTGCTTTTAAGCGGCCATCTTGAGACGACAGCAGCGCAGCAGCGCTCTTTGAAGGCTCGTAAAATCAAAACCGCAGCAGTTAGAAAAACTCTTTGCGCCACTTTTAATCGCAATGGTTCAATCTCTTTCCTGTGCGAGTTTGAAGCCGACACAACAAACGCGCTCAGAGGAGATAATGTTTGAAAAAAGGTGACAGGTTTTTACAAAACTTTTGTTTTGAAGGAGTAATTGTCAACTTCATGTTGATTTTTGCTGAAGGACGTCAATTAATGAAATGTAGGTCTAAGTGAGACCTACATAGAGGTTTTTGTTTCATGTCTCTACGAAATTCCTACCGGAAGTTACAAGCATTTTTGTCTGTGTTTTCTTCCCAAGAGCAGTTTTGCCAGTGTTTTATTCCTAGGGGGAGATAGAGCGAAATTTTGAGTTTTGGGGTTCAGTTTTTTATAGAGCGCAATTTTCACCAGTCCTGATGTGTGTGTCCAGTTTGGTGAGTTTTGAAGTATTTTAAGGCGGTCAAATTACAACTCAAAGAGGCAAAAATGACATTTTTTGGAAAACTTTTGTTTTGAAGGGGTTTTTGCCAACTTCCTGTTGATTTTTGCTGAAGGATGTGAGTGTATGAAATGTAGGTCTAAGTCAGACCTACATAGAGGTTTTTGTTTCATGTCTCTACCACATTCCTAACGTAAGTTACAAGCAGTTTTGTCCGTGTTTTTTTTCTAAGGGGGCGCTAGAGGGCAATTTTGAAGCATGTTAAGGGGGTCAAATTACAGCTCAAAGAGGCGGCGGTATAATAATAATGAAACCTTAGAAATACAATAGGGTCCTCTGTCCCGAAGGGACATTCGGTCCCTAAAAATGTTGCTTTGGCTCAAAAAAGGTTGAAAAACACTGCACTGAGCCATCCTGCACAGTTGAGACTAAATAAGTGTGTTTCCTGCTGTGTGTGTGCAGGGAGGTGATCAGTGTGTGTAGACTGATACTGTGCGTGCAGACAGGTGATGTGTGTGGACACTGATACTGTTTGTGCAGCGTGGGGCGATACCTTTTAACTGCCTGGTTGCGCTCCCACTGCTGCGGGGATACTGATAGTCTTCATGTTATGGAGGAATCATTATCACGCCGTAATGAACCACGACCCCACTCATAGATGATTACTGGCCTAATGTGTCGGGTGAAGGGTGGCAGTGTGCTGACTTGCAGGAAAAAGAAGCACATTGGGGGGGATTCGAACATAGAATGGCTTTCTAGAAGGAATAATAATCAGGGTTATTACGTGTACATTCACATTTAACTAGCTTTGATATCATCTCAGGGCATTTAATTAATCACAACTGGACTGTTTGGTTGGTCTGAGAAGATGTTTCGCCACAAAGGAATAGGCGGTAGAAATGGGTGGATGGATGGGAAAATTCCGATTATTATTACAATATTGCCAATTTTTTGAAGTTTTCTTATAAAAATTGTGACTTTTTGAGAACAGCACACAGGGAGAGAAACAGGAAGCTCAACCAAAATAAGAGCACTTGACAGGAACTAAAGACAGGAGATACTAAACACAGAGGAAACAAAGACAAATGCAGAGGAAAAAACTAAAATATCAGAGTGCGTGGTGGTGGAGGCGCCCCCTGCTGCTGGCCCACTGGAGTGCGTGGTGGAGGCGCCCCCTGCTGCTGGCCCACTGGATTGCGTGGTGGAGGCGCCCCCTGCTGCTGGCCCACCGGAGTGCGTGGTGGAGGCGCCCCCTGCTGCTGGCCCACTGGAGTGCGTGGTGGAGGCGCCCCCTGCTGTTTGCTCACCGGAGTGCATGGTAGCGCCATAGGTTGCAGACCCACAGGAGATGATGGCGCCGTAGGTTGCAAACCCACCGGAGGTGATGGCGCCGTAGGTTGCAGACCCACCGTAGGTGATGGTGGCGTAGGTTGCAGACCCACCGTAGGTGATGGTGGCGTAGGTTGCAGACCCACCGGAGGTGACGGTGGAGTCACCAACTGGAGATGATGGCGCCATAGTTTGCAGACCAACTGAAGATGATGGCGCCGTAGTTTGCAGACCCACCGGAGGTGATGGTGGCGTCTGTTGCAGACCAACTGGCACGAGAAGTAGCTGTGCATCCCCAGCTGCACAGCTACTGATAGCCCCCGATGGCTCCAAGACGTCCCCAGATAGGCCCACAGTCAACAGGGGTGGGTGGGAGAGGGCTTGAAACACGGCCAAACTTTTTTTTAAATTAGCCATTAGCTCTAGCGCTAAATTATGCCTCTCCGCCATAGACAACTCTGCGGGGTTCGTATTTGGCTGGATCATTCTGTCAGATGTATTTGGTGTCGAACCCCAAGATGCAGAGAAGGAGGCAGGCATTTGGTAAGTAAACATGATTTAATTAAATACTAAGACAAAAACAAAACCAAAAGGGTACAAACAAAAAGCGCGCACATGGGCGGAATAACAAACTAAGGGTCTTTAGCATAGAAGCTAGCAAGAAACAAAAAAGGGCCTAGTGTGGAAGCTAGCGGGTAGCAAACAGGAAAACAGAAGTCGTTACCTGTAGAGTAAAAACAAAACAGACGCAGGGAACAAAAGACAGTAAGTTTCAAACAAATGAATGTAGCTTACCACTACGCTGCAATAAAACGACACGATAGCAACGACATGTGGCAACGACAATGATCCAGCACTGACTGGAAGACAAAGTGGGTACAAATATGAGCGGGCTGATTGACAACAGGTGATGCCAGCACACAGGGAGACAAACAGGAAGCTCAACCAAAATAAGAGCACTTGACAGGAACTAAAGACAGGAGATACTAAACACAGAGGAAACAAAGACAAATGCAGAGGAAAAAAACAAAAGATAGACAAACTGTCGACATTTTGTCGAATAAAGATACGGCTCTTTTCATAAAATTGCTAAGATTTTAAGCTTTTCTTGTAAAACCGCGACTGTTATTGAGTACAATTCCAACTTGTATCAAAATATTGCTCTTCTATCACTCGTGAACGAGACTTGAACTCCTCCACTTGGGGTAGGGCATCTGGTCAGGATGCCACCCGAACGCCTCCCTAGGGAGGTGTTTAGGGCACGTCCAACCGGTAGGAGGCCACGGGGAAGACCCAGGACACGTTGGGAAGACTATGTCTCCCGGCTGGCCTGGGAACGCCTCGGGATCCCCCGGGAAGAGCTAGACGAAGTGGCTGGGGAGAGGGAAGTCTGGGCTTCCCTGCTTAGGTTGTTGCCCCCGCGACCCGACCTCGGATAAGCGGAAGATGGATGGATGGATCAAAATATTGCACAAATGTTCAGTTTTTCTCATAAAATATTGACTTGTGCTGAGCAAAATGACGACTTTTATTCTAACACTGACGAAATTCTGAGTTTTTCTTGTGAAATTTTAACTCATTTTTCACAAATACACATCTTTATATATCTAGAAAGGGTGATCCTAAAGAGATTTGTTTTGCTACCTTTGCATGTTTTTTTTGTTGTTGCTGCTAATATCATATCAATTGCACTTTTTTTTTTTTTTAACCTGCCAGTCGTGTCACGTCTCTGTATCACGGGGTCACGCCCACGGCCTCTCATTAGACGGGGGGCACCTGTACCTAATGCCGTGGCCATAACCTGGCCTGCAAAGCCACCTCCTTGTCAGGCGGACGCAGGAGGCGACGTCACATCACATCATCTCAGCCAGCGTGTTTAACCTAATCACACTCAGCCATGCGTGAAAGTGGGATGGGGGAGTCAGGTCTGTTGTGACAGCCCGTGTGCTGAGTGGCGGCCACGGGCTTTCCACGCCACGGCTTGCGTCTTCGTACACATGTTGGGAGTGGGAGAGGAGCGGCGTGGACCAGATATGTGGGTCGCAGGACTTGCAGGCGGACGCCAGTGACTAATTGGACCTCAGCAGACTCGTCCTTGGAAAACGTCTCCAGAGAAGGTTTTTTGTTTTCACTTCGACGGGAGGAGACCACCACGATTTTAAGTACGATGACGTTCAAAGGCGCTTAAGAGAACAATAGATGTACGCTAAAAGTATTTGGCCACCTGCCTTGACTCACGTATGAGCTTGAAGTGCAATCCCATTCCTAACCCATAGGGTTCAATATGATGTGGCTCCACATTTTGCAGCTATTACAACTCTTCTGGGAAGGCTGTCCACAAGGTTGCCGTTCTTCTGAAAGCGGATTGGTGAGGTCGCTCTCAGTCTCTGTTCTGATTCATCCCGAAAAAAGTGTTCTATCGAGTTCAGGTCAGGACTCTGTGCAGGCCAGTCAAGTTCATCCATACCGGACTCTGTCATCATCAATCAATCAATCAATCAATGTTTACTTATATAGCCCTAAATCACTGCACAAACCACAACACAGACCACTACGACATCCTTGGTAGGCCCACATAAGGGCAAGGAAAACTCACACCCAGTGGGACGTCATCCATGTCTTTATGGACCTTGCTTTGTGCACTGGTGCACAGTCATGTTGGAAGAGGAAGGGGCCCGCTCCAAACTGTTCCCACAAGGTTGGGAGCATGGAATTGTCCAAAATGTTTTGGTATCCTGGAAAGTTCATTTCACTGGAACTGAGGGGCCGAGCCCAACTCCTGAAAATGTTAAAGTTAGTTGGTGACGAAGCCCAAGATGCAGAGAAGGAGGCAGGCATTTTGCAGGTAAACAGGTTTTAATTAAAATAATAGAATAAGAACAAACAAAATGGTACTAATAAAGGACGCGCACGGATAACAAACTAAGGGAGCTAGCAAGGGAGCTAGAAAATAAAAGAAGCTTAAAGCCCAACTCCTGAAAATGTTAAAGCTAGTTGGTGACAAAGGCCAAGATGTGGGTTCTTCCGAGGATGTTGTAGTCGTAATGATTCGTGCAGTCCTTTGAGACATTTGTGATTTGGGGCTATATAAATAAACATTGATTGATTGATTGAGAAGGAGGCCGGCATTTTGCAGGTGAACAGGTTTTAATTAAAATAATAGAATAAGAACAAACTAATAAAGGACGCGCACGGATAACAAACTAAGGGAGCTAGCAAGGGAGCGAGAAAATAAAAGAAGCTTAAAGCCCAACTCCTGAAAATGTTAAAGCTAGTTGGTGACAAAGCCCAAGATGCAGAGGAGGCAGGCATTTTGCAGGTAAACAAGTTTTAATTAAAATAATAGAATAAGAACAAACAAAAGGGCACTAATAAAGGACGCGCACGGATAACAAACTAAGGGACCTAGCAAGGGAGCTAGAAAATAAAAGAAGCTCGAAGCCCAACTCCTGAAAATGTTCAAGCTAGTTGGTGACCAACCCCAAGATGTAGAGAAGGAGGCAGGCATTTTGCAGGTAAACAGGTTTTAATGAAAATAATAGAATAAGAAAAAACAAAAGGATACTAATAAAGGACGTGCACGGATAACAAACTAAGGGAGCTAGCAAGGGAGCTAGGAAATAAAAGAAGCTTAACATGGAAGCTAGCAAAAACAAAAAAGGGTCTAGGCTGGAAGATAGCGGGTAGTGAGGAGGAAAACAGAAGTCATAACGTGTAGTACAAAACAAACTGGTAGCAGGGAACAAAAAACAGTAAGCTACAAACATCTAACAGATATAGCTTACCGCTACGCTGCAAATACAAGACACACAGAGGGAAAACTAAAAAACAAACAAACTGTTAGTGGCGAGCCTAACAGAAAAACAAAACA
This sequence comes from Nerophis ophidion, assembly GCF_033978795.1. Classification (NCBI taxonomy): domain Eukaryota; kingdom Metazoa; phylum Chordata; class Actinopteri; order Syngnathiformes; family Syngnathidae; genus Nerophis; species Nerophis ophidion. The sequence continues at coordinate 4,052,382 of NC_084617.1, read as the reverse complement.
CCACACCATAATTCCTCCTCCACCAAATGTCACACTTGTCAAAATGTAGCTATTTTTTTTATACGGCAAAACACAAAATATGCAACATTTCCCCCAAAAAATATCTCAAAGGGGAATACTTAATGTGACTTAAATGAAGCCTTGAACAGGTCAATAATTCAAAATTACATTGATTTTGATTCATTATTATTATTTTTTTTTCCGTTCGGGCTCCAGTACTCTGGAATGCCCTCCCGGTAACAGTTCGAGATGCTACCTCAGTAGAAGCATTTAAGTCTCACCTTAAAACTCATCTGTATACTCTAGCCTTTAAATAGACCTCCTTTTTAGACCAGTTGATCTGCCGCTTCTTTTCTTTCTCCTATGTCCCCCCCTCCCTTGTGGAGGGGGTCCGGTCCGATGACCATGGATGAAGTACTGGCTGTCCAGAGTCGAGACCCAGGATGGACCGCTCGTCGGGACCCAGGATGGACCGCTCGCCTGTATCGGTTGGGGACATCTCTACGCTGCTGATCCGCTTGAGATGGTTTCCTGTGGACGGGACTCTCGCTGCTGTCTTGGATCCGCTTTGAACTGAACTCTCGCGGCCGTGTTGGAGCCACTATGGATTGAACTTTCACAGTATCATGTTAGACCCGCTCCACATCCATTGCTTTCGGTCCCCTAGAGGGGGGGGGGTTGCCCACATCTGAGGTCCTCTCCAAGGTTTCTCATAGTCAGCATTGTCACTGGCGTCCCACTGGATGTGAATTCTCCCTGCCCACTGGGTGTGAGTTTTCCTTGCCCTTTTGTGGGTTCTTCCGAGGATGTTGTAGTCGTAATGATTTGTGCAGTCCTTTGAGATATTTGTGATTTGATTGAACATTGATTGATTGATTGATTAAAGAAAGAAACAGCCTGCATAGCAGCTTTGTGTTATAAGAGTAAACATTTCAACATTTTCTTTTTCACCTGTTTGCTCTTTTACACCACTTTTTAATTTTTTTCAATTGTATTCCTAAAATGTACCGTGGGGCCGTTAAAAAATAACCCCCGGGCCGCACTTTGGACACCCCTGTTCTAAACCCCGATAGTGAATCCGCCAATAAAATGACGTTGGATGCGTTCAACGCTTTCTTCCCGGGAAGACATGACCTTGACAATGACCTTGTGTTCGCACCTGGCAATTACCAGCGTTGGGATTCACAGGGAATAAGCGGTAGAAAATGGATGGATGGGATTCACGTGGTTCTAAAAAGGCAGAGCGTGTTCCTCGCTAAAAGCTGAGAGTGAAGCCGCTCAAATATAGATGCTCTGACCGAGACTCACGCCTGCCTTTTGTCTGGCGTCTCCACATCCCACGCCACTGGTCTGGAAGCTTCCGAGGACAAGAATCAGGACGTGACGGCTGTTTGAAAGGAAGGAAGCGAGGCTCGGACTAGGAAGCAGAACAGTGGAGGCCCCTTTAAGGTCTCCGACGTACGTTGCAAAAATCAAATCCCCCACAAGCAGTCGTGATCAAAAGTTTACATACACTTGTAAAGAACATCAAGTCATGGCTGTCTTGAGTTATTCCAATCATTTCTATGTGGACGACTCACGCTGTCGTCGCTCGGGTTCCATGGGCCACCAAGGAAAGACATTCTTTTGGGCAGCTGTTACTTGCTTTAATTTCCCCAAATAAACCTTGTCTGCGGTCGGGTCGCTCTTCCGCGGCGTCTCCCGTCTCCCTCTGATGTTCCCTATCTGTGTCTCGCGTTCCGGTCCGCCCTTTACTCGGCCGCGTCTCCGTCTCTCGTGTCTTGCTTTCTGTTGCGGACTCTCCAACTCCTTCAGCCTCCATCTCTCCTCCTTCTCTCCTGCAGTGTCGCTCCCGGCACGCCCCGCCCACACGACTTCTCCGCCTCCTCGCCGCCATCCAGTGTGCCCTGCCGCTCTGTCGGCCCATCGGCTCCGCCTCTCCACACACCTCCACCGCCAGACGCAAGCCGGAACTCCAACCGGCTGAGCCTACCCACCCCCCCCCCGTTAGCTAGCACCAAACCCCGCCCCTCCGTGCGTCGGTTGAGGTGGGCAGGATTTGGGTCGCGGGGGTGTATAATATAGCCAGGAATTGTCATGGATGCATGGGATTCTGGGTAATTGTTATGTTGCGTTTATAATGTGTTACAGTGCCGATGTTTAACCCGAAATGTGTTTTTCATTCTTGTTTGGTGTGGGTTCACAGTGTGGCGCATATTAGTAAGAGAGTTAAAGTTGTTTATATCACAACCTTCAGTGTGACCTGTATGGCTGTTGAACAACCATGCCTTGCAGTCTCATACGAGTGATGATAGAAGCAGCGAAATGTATGCGTCCGGCCGGCCGGCCCGCAGATATCATGTGAAGGTGGGCGTGATGACATGTTGGAGAGGAAGTTAAAAGTAAAGCCATCACGGCACGCCCTCAATATTGTAGTCCGAGGGAAAGTCAGAGAATGTTGACCCTGGATGATGTCCGGGAGAGGCAACAATATCCCGAAATACCCCGAAATAATCGAGGGGGTCGGCGATTATGCAGCTGAGCCACATCAGAGTGGCCAAAGAGCCGCATGCTGCTCCAGAGCCACAGGTTGCCGACCCCTGCATTAGATTAAAGATGTCTACGCTGTGGTGGTGTCGCCATATTGTCACTTTGTCTTAGTAGAAATGCTACATTAGATTAAAGATGTCTACACTGTGGTGGTGTTGACATATTTTCCACATTTTCCTGGTAGCAATTTTACTTTAGACCAAAGATGTCTCGATCTGGTGGTGTTGTCATATTGTCACATTGTCCTGCTAGAAATGCTACATTAGACTTAAGATATCTACGTTGTGGTGGCATTGCCATATTTTCCCATTTTCCTGGTAAAATTTTTTGGCCCAAAGATTACTACACAGTGGTGGTGTCGACATATTTTCATTGTCCTGGTAGAAATGCTACATTAGACCAAAGATGTCTACACTGTGGTGGTGTCGTCATATTTTCACATTTTCCTGCTAGAAATGCTACATTAGATTAAAGATGTCAACGCTCTGGTGGTGTCGCCATTTGTCCACTTAGTCTTAGTAGAAATGCTACATTAGATTAAAGATATCTACACTGTGTTGGTGTCGCCATATTTTCACATTATCCTGCTAGAAATGCTACATTAGACTAATGATATCTACTCTGTGGTGTTATTGCCATATTTTCCCATTTTCCTGGTAGAAATGTTACTTTAGACCAAAGATGTCTCGATCTGGTGTTGTTGTCATATTGTCACATTGTCCTGCTAGAAATGCTACATTAGACCTAAGATGTCTACGCTGTGGTGGTGTCGCAATATTGTCACTTTGTCTTAGTACAAATGCTACATTAGATTAAAGATGTCTACGCTGTTGTGGTGTCGACATATTTTCACATTGTCGTGCTAGAAATGCTACATTAGACCAAAGATTTCTACATTGTGTTGGTATCGCCATATTTTCACATTGTCCTGCTAGAAATGCTACAATAAACTAAAGACATTTACGCTGTGGTGGTGTCGCTCTATTGTCACATTGTCCTGCTAGAAATGCTACATTAGACAAAACGTCTCTATGCTGTGATGGTGTCGACATATTTTCACATTGTCCTGGTAGAAATGCTAGATTAGACCAAAGATTTCTAGACTTTGGTGGTGTCGCCATATTTTCATTGTCCTGCTAGAAATGCTACATTAGATTAAAGATATCTACACTGTGGTGGTGTTGAAATATTTTCCCATTTTCTTGGTAGAAATGTTACGTTAGACCAAAGATTTCTATGCTGTGATGGTGTCGACATATTTCCACATTGTCTTAGTAGAAATGCTACATAAGACCAAAGATTTCTACATTGTGTTGGTATCGCCATATTTTCACATTGTCTTGCTAGAAATGCTACAATAAACTTAAGACATTTACGCTGTGGTGGTGTCGCTCTATTGTCACATTGACCAGGTAGAGATGCTAGATTAGACAAAACTTGTCTATGCTGTGGTGGTGTCGACATATTTTCACATTGTCCTGCTAGAAATGCTACATTACACCAAAGATGTCTACGCTGTGGTGGTGTCGCCATATTGTCACATTGTCCAAGTAGAAATGCTACATTAGATTAAAGATGTCTACACTGTGGTGGTGTCGTCATATTTTCATTGTCCTGCTAGAAATGCTACATTGGACTAAAGATATCTACGCTTTGGTGATATTGCCATATTTTCCCATTTTCCTGGTATGTTACTTTAGACCAAAGATATCTCGATATGGTGTTGTTGTCATATTGTCACATTGTCCTACTAGAAATGCTACATTAGACAAAACGTGTCTACGCTGTGATGGTGTCGACATATTGTCACATTGTCCATGTAGAAATGCTACATTAGATTAAAGATGTCTACGCTGTGGTGATGTCGACATATTTCCACATTGTCCTGCTAGAAATGCTACAATAAACCAAAGATATCTACGCTGTGGTGGTGTCGACTTATTGTCACATTGTCCTGCTAGAGATTTTACTTCAGACCAAAAATGTCTACACTGTGGTGGTGTTGTCATATTCTCACATTGTCCAAGTAGAAATGCTACATTAGACTTAAGATATCTACGCTGTGGTGGCATTGCCATATTTTCCCATTTTCCTGGTAAACATTTTGGGCCCAAAGATTACTACACAGTGGTGGTGTCGCCATATTTTCATTGTCCTGCTAGAAATGCTACATTAGACAAAATGTGTCTACACTGTGGTGGTGTCGTCATATTTTCCACATTTTCCTGGTAGAAATTTTATTTTAGACCAAAAATGTCTACACTGTGGTGGTGTCGACATATTGTCACATTGTCCAGGTAGAAATGCTACATTAGATTAAAGATGTCTACGCTCTGGTGGTGTCGCCATATTTTCATTGTCCTGGTAGGGATTTTACTTTACACCAAAAATGTCTACGCTGTGTTGGCATTGCCATATTTGCCCATTTTCCTGGTAAAAATGTTATTTTGGCCCAAAGATTTCTACATCGTGGTGGTGTGGCCATATTTTCACATTTTCCTCGTAGAAATACTACAATAAACCAAAGATGTCTACACTGTGGTGTTGTTGTCATATTGTCACATTGTCCTGCTAGAAATGCTACATCAGATTAAAGATATCCACGCTGTGGTGATGTTGAAATATTTTCCCATTTTCCTGGTAGAAATGCTACATTAGACCATAGATTTCTATGCTGTGATGGTGTCGACATATTTCCACATTGTCCTGCTAGAAATGCCACATTAGACCAAAGATGTCTACGCTCTGGTGGTGTCGCCATATTTTCATTGTCTTAGTACAAATGCTACATAAGACCAAAGATTTCTACATTGTGTTGGTATCGCTATATTTTCACATTGTCCTGCTAGAAATGCTACAATAAACTAAAGACATTTACACTGTGGTGGTGTCGCTCTATTGTCACATTATCCAGGTAGAAATGCTACATTAGACAAAACTTGTCTACACTGTGGTGGTGTCGACATATTTCCACATTGTCCTGCTAGAAATGCTACATTAGACCAAAGATGTCTACACTGTGGTGGTGTCAACATATTTTCACATTTTCCAGGTAGAAATGCTACATTAGACTAAAGATATCTACTCTGTGATGGTGTTGTCATATTTTCATTGTCCTGCTTGAAATGCTACATTAGACTAAAGATATCTACTCTGTGGTGTTATTGCCATATTTTCCCATTTTCCTGGTAGAAATGTTACTTTAGACCAAAGATATCTCGATATGGTGTTGTTGTCATATTGTCACATTGTCCTGCTAGAAATGCTACATTAGACAAAACGTGTCTACGCTGTGATGGTGTCGACATATTTTTCACATTTTCCTGGTAGAAATTTTACTTTAGACCAAATATGTCTACGCTGTGGTGGTGTCGCCATATTGTCACATTGTCCATGTAGAAATGCTACATTAGATTAAAGATGTCTACGCTGTGGTGGTGTCGACATATTTCCACATTGTCCTGCTAGAAATGCTACAATAAACCAAAGATGTCTACGCTGTGGTGGTGTCGCCATATTTTTACATTGTCCTGGTAGAAATGCTACTTTAAACCAAATATGTCTACACTGTGGTGGTGTCACCATATTGTCACATTGTCCTGCTAGAAATGTTACTTTAGACCAAAGATGTCAACGCTCTGGTGGTGTTGCCATTTGTCCACTTAGTCTTAGTAGAAATGCTGCATTAGATGAAAGATATCTACACTGTGGTGGTATTGCCATATTTTCCCATTTTCTTGGTAGAAATGTTACTTTAGACCTAAGATGTCTACACTGTGGTGGTGTCGACATATTGTCACATTGTCCAGGTAGAAATGCTACAATATTCTAAAGATATCCACACTGTGGTGGTGTCGTCAAATATTTATTGTCCTGTTAGAAATGGTACTTTAAACCAAATATGTCCACACTGTGTTAGTGTTGCCATATTGTCACATTGTCCCACTAGAAATGCTACATTAGATTAAAGATGTCTACACTGTGGTGAAATATTTTCCCATTTTCCTGGTAGAAATGCTACATTAGACCAAAGATTTCTACGCTGTGGTGGTGTCGACATATTGTCACATTGTCCTGCTAGAAATGCCACATTAGACCAAATATGTCTACACTGTGGTGGTGGTGTTGTCATATTTTCATTGTCTTAGTAGAAATGCTACATTAGACCAAAGATTTCTACATTGTGTTGGTATCGCCATATTTTCACATTGTCCTGCTAGAAATGCTACAATAAACTAAAGACATTTACACTGTGGTGGTGTCGCTCTATTGTCACATTATCCAGGTAGAAATGCTACATTAGACAAAACTTGTCTACACTGTGGTGGTGTCGACAGATTTTCACATTGTCCTGCTAGAAATGCTACATTAGACCAAAGATATTCTTCGATATGGTGGTGTCGACATATTGTCACATTGTCCTGATAGAAAAGCTACATTGGATTAAAGATGTCTACACTGTGGTGGTGTCGCCATATTTTTCACATTTTCCTGGAAGAAAATTTTACTTTAGACCAAAAATGTCTACGCTGTGGTGGTATTGCTATATTGTCACTTTGTCTTAGTAGAAATGCTACATTAGATTAAAGATGTCTACGCTGTGGTGGTGTCGACATATTTTCCCATTTCCTGGTAGAAATGTTACTTTAGACCAAAATTGTCTTAAGCTGTGTGGTGTTGCTATATTGTCACTTTGTCTTAGTAATGCTAAGGTAATTAAGATATCTACGCTGAGTGTGTCGACAATGTCACACATCCTGGTAGGTTGTCGACATATGTCCATATTGTCCTGCTAGAAATGCCTAATTAAAGACTAATACACTGTGTTGGTGTCGCATATTGTCAATTGTCCTGTAGAAATGCTACATTAGACCTAAGATGTCTACACTGTGGTGGTGTCGCCATATTGTCACATTATCCAGGTAAGCTACATAGACTACACTGACCCAGATGTCATACATTGGCAGATTGAAATATCTACCAATCAGATCACCTTCACCCCTCAGAAATGAAATAAACCCATTTCCTGCAGAATCATGCATAGAAAGTCATTAGACTAAAGATGTCTACACTGTGTGGTGTCGACATTTTTCACATTGTCCTGCTAGAAATGCTACAATAAACCTAAGATGCTACAACTGTGGTGGTGTCGCCATATTTTCACATTGTCCTGCTAGAAATGCTACATTAGACTAAAGATATCTACGCTTCGGTGATATTGCCATATTTTCCCATTTTCCTGGTAATTAGATCAAAGATAGTCCATATTGCTCATATTGGAAGTCAATATTCCTGGTAGAATGCTACATTAGATTAAAGATGTCTACGCTCTGGTGGTGTCGACATATTTTCACATTGTCCTGCTAGAAATGCTAGATTAGACCAAAGATTCTAGACTTTGGTGGTGTCGACATATTTTTCACATTTTCCTGGAAGAAAATTTTACTTTAGACCAAAAAATGTCTACGCTGTGGTGGTATTGCTATATTGTCACTTTGTCTTAGTACAAATGCTACATTGGATTAAAGATGTCTACTCTGTGGTGGTGTCGCCATATTTTCCCATTTTCCTGGTAGAAATGTTACTTTAGACCAAAGATGTCTACGCTGTGGTGGTGTTGCTATATTGTCACTTTGTCTTAGTAGAAATGCTAAGGTAGATTAAAGATATCTACGTTGTGGTGGTGTCGACATATTTTTACATTATCCAGGTAGAAATGCTACATTAGACCAAAGATGTCTACGCTGTGGTGGTGTCGCCATATTGTCACATTGTCCTGCTAGAAATGTTACATCAGATTACAGATATCTACGCTGTGGTGTTGTTGTCATATTTTCCCATTTTCCTGGCAGAAATGCTACATTAGACCAAAGATTTCTACGCTTTGGTGGTGTCGACATATTTCCACATTGTCCTGCTAGAAATGCTACATTAGATTAAAGATATCTACGCTGTGGTGGTGTCGACATATTTTCATTGTCCTGGTAGAAATGCTACATTAGACTAAAGATATCTACGCTTCGGTGATATTGCCATATTTTCCCATTTTCCTGGTATGTTACTTTAGATCAAAGATATCTCCATATGGTGTTGTCGACATATTGTCATATTGTCCTGGTAGAAATGCTACATTAGATTAAAGATGTCTACGTTCTGGTGGTGTCGACATATTTTCACATTGTCCTGCTAGAAATGCTAGATTAGACCAAAGATTTCTAGACTTTGGTGGTGTCGACATATTTTCACATTGTCCTGCTAGAAATGCTACATTAGACTAAAGATATCTACGCTGTGGTGATATTGCCATATTTTCCCATTTTCCTGGTAGAAATGTTACTTTAGACCAAAGATATCTCGATATGGTGTTGTCAACATATTGTCACATTGTCCTGCTAGAAATGCTACATTGGATTAAAGACGTCTATGCTGCAGTGGTGTCGACATATTTTTCACATTTTCCTGGAAGAAAATTTTAAGACCAAAAATGTCTACGCTGTGGTGGTATTGCCATATTGTCACTTTGTCTTAGTAGAAATGCTAAAGTAGATTAAAGATGTCTACGCTGTAGTGGTGTCGCTATATTTTCCCATTTTCCTGGTAGAAATGTTACTTTAGACCAAAGATGTCTACGCTCTGGTGGTGTCGACATATTGTCACATTGTCCTGAAAGAAATTTTACTTTAGACCAAAATTGTCTAAGCTGTGGTGGTATTGCTATATTCTCACTTTGTCTTAGTAGAAATGCTAAGGTAGATTAAAGATGTCTACACTGTGGTGGTGTCGCCATATTTTTCACATTTTCCTGGTAGAAATTTTTCTTTAGACCAAAAATGTCTAGGTTGTGGTGGTGTCGACATATTGTCACATTGTCCTGCTAGAAATGCTTCATTAGATTAAAGATGTCTACACTGTGGTGGTGTCGACATTTTTTCACAGTATCCTGGTAGAAATGCCACATTACACCAAATATGTCTACGCTGTGATGTGTCGACATATTGTCACATTTTCCTGGTAGAAATATTACTTTAGACCAAAGATATCTACGCTGTGGTGGTGTTGTCATATTTTCACAATGTCTTGCTGGAAATGTATTAAGTGTACGCATGCAGGCATATGTTTGTGTGTGTGTGTGTGTGTGTGTGTGTGTGTGTGTGTGTGTGTGTGTGTGTGTGTGTGTGTGTGTGTGTGTGTGTGTGTGTGTGTGTGTGTGTGTGTGCGTGTGTGTGTGTGTGTGTGTGTGTGTGAGACAGATGGAGGCAAGGGGGTGAGAAACAACGTGGGAATGAGGGAGTAGAACTTGAAAGTGAGAAGGACGACAAGAGCAATCTGCAACAGAAATCTGTTGGTAGTGAAAAGTGTAATTAGTGTGTGTGTGTGTGCGTGTGTGAGTGCGTAATGTGTGTGTGTGTGTAATGTGTGTGAGAGGGAGGGCGATAGAAATGTCAGTGGACACCATCCATGTGCTGGCTGTAGAGCGCAGTAAGAGAAATGTCAAGCATGGAGAAAGTGAAAGAGAAAGTGCTGACGTCTCACACACACACACACACACACACACACACACACACACACACACACACACTGCGTGCACACGACCGTGTTTGTGCGTAACCCTGCTAGTGTGTGTTTTGGCTCGTGTGAGTCACCGCGTCTGACATATAAATAAATACAGTTTGGTCTACTTCTAAGTCGTGTTGTATTTTCCGTGTTATTTATTTCACAATCTATCGTGCGTAATGTTGGTTTATATCATCTCTGGTTAGCAGTTGCATGGCCCAGGTGATCGTCAGCACAACACAATAGTTAATTAATAAATAAATAAAGCCGGTGGGTAGAGTAGTCAGAAATTGTACTCAAGTAAGAGTACTGTTACTTTAGAGATGTATTACTCAAGTAAAAGTAAGGAGTAGTCACCCAAATATTTACTTGAGTAAAAGTAAAAGTATGTTGTGAAAAAACTACTCAAGTACTGAGTAACTGATGAGTAACCTGTTTGTTTAATGATGACGGCAACAAGTAATGCACAAAAACATAAAAATAGCAACGAGCAAATTCAGAGCCAGGAATATCTCTCAGCAACTAAAACAATAATATATATTAAATAATAGTACATTAAAACAAAAAAAATTAAGGCACATCGAGCCACAATAACTTAACAGCACCATAGCCTCAGTAGAATTTCATTGATTTGATTGATTGATTGATTTATTAAAACTTGTATTAGTAGATTGCACAGTACAGTACATATTCCCTACAATTGACCACTAAATGGTAACACCCCAATAAGTTTTTCAACTTGTTTAAGTCGGGTCATGTGACCGCCTGGCTCTGTTTGATTGGTCCAACGCAGGGGTGCCCACACTTTTTCTGCAGGCGAGCTACTTTTCAATTGACCAACTGGAGGGGATCTACCTCATTTATATATATCATTTATATTTATTTATTTATGAAAGAGACATTTTTGTAAACAAGTTAAATGTGTTCAATGATAATACAAGCATGTGTAACACATATAGATGTCTTTCTTTCACGAAGACAAGAATATAAGTTGGTGTATTACCTGATTCTGATGACTTGCATTGATTGGAATCAGACAGTAATGATGATAACGCCCACATTTTCAAATGGAGGAGAAAAAAAGTTGTCTTTTCTGTACAATACCACATGAAAGTGGTTGCTTTTTGGCATCTAATTCATCCAGCTTCCATACACTTTACAAGAAAAACATGGGCGGCAAATTCCGTAGCTTGCTTGATTGACATTCACGGCACCCGAGGGTCTTGTGAGATGACGCTGGCTGCTGCCAGTTCATTATTATGAAAAAATGACAGAGAGGAAGGCGAGAAACACTTTTTATTTCAACAGACTTTCGCGCCGTCCCTTCCGTCAAAACTCTAAAGGCCGACACAAGTGATGTGCAAGCCAGCTTTCTGAGGGATCGCTTGTGCACGCCAGTTTTTTCCGAGACTCTGTATTTAGTTAGCGCAGGCAGCATGAAGCAGGGCTTTTATTGTGAAGATAGGAAATGTGCAGTCGGCCTTTAGAGTTTTGACGGAAGGTACGGCGCGAGAGTCTGTTGAAATAAAAAGTGTTTCTCGCCTTCCTCTCGGTCATATTTTCATAATAATGATCTTGCAGCAGCCAGCGTCATCTCACAAGACCCTCCGGTACCGTGAATGTCATTTAAGTGACGTCTTGGTGAAGATTGATGATCACTCATTTTTAGGTCTATTTTTTTTAAAAGCCTGGCTGGAGATCGACTGACACACCCCCCGCGGTCGACTGTAGCTCGCCATCGACGTAATGGGCACCCCTGGTCCAACGTCACCAGTGACTGCATTTGATTGGTGAAACGCAGGCAGGCGTAGATCCTATGTTGAAAAACCAAAACAAACGTTAATAGATCGATAAAAAAAAGTAGCGAGTAGCGAGCTGAATGTAGATAAATGGAGCGGAGTAAAAGTAGCGTTCCTTCTCAATAAATATCCATCCATCCATCCATTTTCTACCGCTTATTCCCTTTCGGGGTCGCGGGGGGCGCTGGCGCCTATCTCAGCTACAATCGGGCGGAAGGCGGGGTACACCCTGGACAAGTCGCCACCTCATCGCAGGGCCAACACAGATAGACGGACAACATTCACACTCACATTCACACACTAGGGCCAATTTAGTGTTGCCAATCAACCTATCCCCAGGTGCATGTCTTTGGAGGTGGGAGGCGCCTATCCCCAGGTGCATGTCTTTGGAGGTGGGAGGGGCCTATCCCCAGGTGCATGTCTTTGGAGGTGGGAGGGGCCTATCCCCAGGTGCATGTCTTTGGAGGTGGGAGGGGCCTATCCCCAGGTGCATGTCTTTGGAGATGGGAGGGGCCTATCCCCAGGTGCATGTCTTTGGAGGTGGGAGGGGCCTATCCCCAGGTGCATGTCTTTGGAGGTGGGAGGGGCCTATCCCCAGGTGCATGTCTTTGGAGGTGGGAGGGGCCTATCCCCAGGTGCATGTCTTTGGAGGTGGGAGGGGCCTATCCCCAGGTGCATGTCTTTGGAGGTGGGAGGGGCCTATCCCCAGGGTGCATGTCTTTGGAGGTGGGAGGGGCCTATCCCCAGGTGCATGTCTTTGGAGGTGGGAGGGGCCTATCCCCAGGTGCATGTCTTTGGAGGTGGGAGGGGCCTATCCCCAGGTGCATGTCTTTGGAGGTGGGAGGGGCCTATCCCCAGGTGCATGTCTTTGGAGATGGGAGGGGCCTATCCCCAGGTGCATGTCTTTGGAAGTGGGAGGAAGCCGGAGTACCCGGAGGGAACCCACGCATTCACGGGGAGAACATGCAAACTCCACACAGAAAGATCCCGACCCTGGATTTGAACCCAGGACTGCAGGACCTTCGTATTGTGAGGCAGACACACTAACCCCTCGCCCACCGTGAAGCCCTCAATAAATATACTCAAGTAAAAGTATGTTGCATAAAAACTACTCTTAGAAGTACAATTCATCCCAAAAGTTACTCAAGTAGATGTAACGGAGTAAATGTAGCGCATTACTACCCACCTCTGCTTCTACCTGTGCTTGGACTGCACTTCAACCTTGGAGACCTGCATCCAACAATGTCTTTACACTGATTATGAAAGTATTTAGTTGATTAATAATCAGGATTTAAAATATCACACGTTTTTCTGTTTTTTTTTATGCCGGAACCGAACTCGGTACCCATCTCTACCAATAACCCTGTTTTTTTGTTTGTTTTTGTATGAATTACTGCACTCCTGTGAGTCCTAGTGCCGCACAAAGACTCTATCAGCGTGATGGGTTTGCTTGTAAAGAGAACAGGAGATCAAGGTCAACTTGTGTGAAGGAAGCAGCGAGCTTATTTACGAGAGCCTGCAGACAAGAAGAAGGTCATTGGGGGGGATGTATATTACCTTTTTCCACGTGAAACATTACCTTTCATGCTGCTGGAGCCTTGCAATAAAGTAGCAAAGGCAGACAGACCCTCCTCTTATCACTTCTTTTCGGTTGTGCCAGCAACTTGAGGGTTCCAGGGTCGATCCCCGCTTCCGCCATCCTTGTCCCTGCCGTTGTGTCCTTGGGCAAGACACTTTACCCACCTGCTCCCAGTGCCACCCACACTGTTTTAAATGTAACTTAGATATTGGGTTTCACTATGTAAAAGTGCTTTAAGTCACTAGAGAAAAGCGCTATATAAATTTAATTCACTTCACTCCTAGCAGGGTTGTGCGGTATACCGGTATTAGTATAGCGCCGCGATACTAATGAATCATATTCAGTACCAATGCCGCCCTCTGAAACGTACCGGTCAAGTCATTGCTGGTTTTACGAGCATGTTCGGCAGTGCACACACACCGACAGAAAAGGGAGAACAGACGCATTTTGGCTTAAAAAGTAAAGATAAAGGAAGCGGTGCTTTAAGAAAGTGGTACCCAACCACCGGGCCGCAGCTCGATTGGTACGGGGCCGCAGAATAATTTTTTATTATTATTATTATTTATTTATTTATTTTTTATTTTTTTGTTAAATCATCATTTAAAAAAGATACACTCAAAATTAGTGCACCAACCACAAAAACTCCTTTTTTTCATGAAAATAAAAATAAAATAACCCCTTCTCAACTCCACATCCTCCACCCCCCCAGCCCCCCACCCGCCGGGTGGGGGACTAATTATCAAGCGTTGGTACCAGGGCCACAGGAGAATTTCTTCTTATTATTTTTTTATCATTATTACTATTTAGAATTTTTATTTTATTTTTATTTTTTATTAAATCAACATTAAAAAATGATACACTCAAAATTAGTGCACCAACCCCAAAAAACTCCCTTTTTCATGACAAAAAAAATAAAAATAAAAATAAAATAACCCCTTCCCTATTCCGCATCCCCCACCACCCCCCCCCCCCACCACCCGCCGGGCCGCGGGACTAATTATCAAGCGTTGACCGCAGCTACAAAAAGGTTGGGGACCACTGCTTTAAGACATGGCTAGGTAGCTAATTACTAATCCTGGTCTCCATGGCGACCAATAAAGTATGTTTCTTGCAAGTAACATTATCACCGCGATACTAATGAATCATATTCGGTACCATGCCGCCTCTGAAACGTACCTGTCGCGCACCCTCCGCCTCACGTCGAGTCATTGCTGGTTTTTACGAGCATGTTCGGCAGTGCACACACACAGACGGAAAAGGGAGAACGGACGCATTTTGGCTTAAAAAGTAAAGATAAAGGAAGCGGTGCTTTAAGAAAGTGGTACCCAACCACCGGGCCACAGCTCGATTGGTACGGGGCCGCAGAATTTTTTTAAATTATTATTATTTTTTATTATTATTATTTTTTCAAATTTTTATTTTATTTTTTATTTTTTATTAAATCAACATTAAAAAATGATACACTCAAAATTAGTGCACCAACCCCAAAAAACTCCCTTTTTCATGACAAAGAAAATAAAAATAAAGTAACCCCTTCCCTACTCCGCATTACGTCTGAAACAACCACGCCGTCTTTGTGCCAGTGGATATCCTTTTCTTGGAATCATTGACTTTTAAAAGAGAGTCATAGCTTTGTTGTTGTTTTCCAAACAACAACAAAAAGGAGGGAGAAAAAAACAAGTCATGATTCCTTGGAGGGAGACCAGAAGCTCCAACTGTCCGTCACACTTCAAAGGAGAAACAATGTAGATGGATTTGTTTGTCTGTGGTTGCACAGAAAACAATATTAAACTCTTAAATAGTGCTTGTTTTATTATACCTGACAGGGTTATTTGCATTTATATAATCATGCCACCAGTGATATAAAGAGGAAAGAATTAATCAAGCAGGAAGGTAGGTCTTTATTGTCATTGCACAAGTACAACGGAACTTGGTTTTCAGCACAAACCCGTTCAAGGTTAAACAAAGAAACAGTGTACAGGGTTCCGGAACAGGAGCCCTGATGGGTCGTCACAAGGCGTCCGGTAAAAGATGGGAAAAAAGTCAACGCTGGGGAATGATAAGTAAAAAATACAATCTAGACCGGGCTCCTAAGGTTGAAAAAACCTTCATACCTGTCAGAACATGGACTATGATGAAGTTTACTGCGGCGATTTCTTAACTGAATCGCAAGATTGATGACATCATGGAAAGGAGAATTGAATCGAATTTGAGAGCACCCAGCATGGACGATTAGAACAGGCAAGTCATTGTTTTTGCCTGCTCGCGGAAACAAACATCCTAGTCTACAATTTGACTCCCTCGAACGGCCTTGACGCTGTGGAAACAGGACCAGACTGTTCTGAAAAACACCCCGAGGACACCTCAATGATAGACACTTTGACCTCCCGCCCTCCTCAACGACACCTGGAGTCGAACTTTTGCAGATCGGCCTCAGTCTAAAAAACATTACAACATCACACCCAAGACAATTGGGCATACAAGCACACACTCCCACCCCCACCCCACGCCTTCACTACCGCTTTTTCCCCTAAGGTTGATGGTCGGATGGCAGCGCTTCAAAGCAGCAGTCGCCTTCCAGGGACCCAACTCCCCGCCCCTTTGTTGCGAGTTTGTCGTGATTAACTGTAACATGTTTATGTGTGCATTGCACTGAGGTTTTTTTCCCACTCCAGACTGGGCCTTCCTTAGGAGCCCAGTCTAGATTGTATTTTTTTACTTATCTTCTTCCTCCGCGTTTTACCTTTTCCCATCTTTTATGGGGCGCCATCACCGTTCCTGTTCTGTAACCCTGTACACTGTTTGTTTGTCTAATCTTGAACGGGTTTGTGCTGTAAACAAAAATTTCGTTTTACTTGTTGCAATGACTATAAAGACCTACCTACCTACTGTGTGGATAGTTTTCCCGAGATGCAAAAGGACTGGACCGGACATGGCGTGAAGTTGGATACATGATTTAATATTATTACTATAAAAGAAACAAAACTACCACGAAAGCAAAACTATGGACATGAAACGAAAGACTCGCTAAACGTGACATGAATTAACAAAACTTACTTGGAAGTAAAAGAGCAGAGCAGCATGAACTATGGAATGGCATGGAGCAGTAAACATGGCATGAAGCAGAGAGATACATAACCAGAGTGATGACGCCAGAACGACCAACAGAAAGGGACAGGCTTAAATAGTCTCTGTGATTAAAAACAGGTGCGTGAGTCCAACACGTGAGACAGGTGAAACTAATGGGTCGCCATGGTGACAAAACAAGGGAGTGAGAAAACAGGAACTAATGGAGTCTTGAAGTATCAGAACAGAACTAAACAAAAGATGATCACAAGACATGACACATAACAAAGCACATATACATATTACAACATACATCTCGAGACTTGCAACAAAGGGGAGGGAGTTGGGGGGCTATGGTGGCAGGTTGCAGCTCTTCAGGTGCTGCCCAGCCGTCCATCACCCATAAGGGATTCACGTCAAGGGCGTTGGATGGGGGGTGAGGTATGTGTATGTGGCGTACATTTTTTGTGGAAGCAAGTGTGTGTAAGCCTGCCGCTCTGTTCGGCGGCCTTGATGTCCGTGGAAGTTGCCTCCTTCTGGGTTCTGCTGATCACACACTTACACGGGAGTCCGGCGTTCAGGGTTCAACAAAGCTTTATTGCTCATCAAGTGCAACACGACTCTCAACTTTCCAGTCCTCCTCATTAGTGTCTGCTTACTCCACCTTCTCTCCAAGCCCTCCTCCACCTTCTGCTCCCGGCTTCTGCTGATAAGAACAACCGGTCATTAGATAACTAGTCCCAGCTGGGCAATCTAATCACCTGTCAGCTGTGTTTCAAAGCCGGCCCTGGCACACCCAAACTCCAACGCGCCTGGGTGGGGGGCAAGGGCAGGGGTCGAATGCAGAGGACACTTTTCACCACACCTAGTGTGTATGTGACAATCATTGGTACTTTAACTTTGACTAAGATGCACGTCATCGGGGGTGGTACCTCTGGATTGGGAGACCGGGGTGGTGGTTCCTCTCTTTAAGAAGGGGAACCAGAGGGTGTGTTCCAACTATCGTGGGATCACACTCCTCAGCCTTCCCAGTAAGGTCTATTCAGGTGTACTGGAGAGGAGGCTACCCCGGATAGTTGAACCTTGGATTCAGGAGGCACAGAGTGGTTTTCGTCCTGGTCGTGGAACTGTGGACCAGCTCTATACTCTCTGCAGGATTCTTGAGGGTGCATGGGAGTTTGCCCAACCAGTCTACATGTGCTTTGTGGACTTGGAGAAGGTATTCGACTGTGTACCCCGGGAAGTCCTGTGGGGAGTGCTCAGAGAGTATGGGGTATCGGACTGCCTGATTGGGGCGATTCGCTCCCTGTATGATCAGTGCCAGAGCTTGGTCCGCATTGCCGGCAGTAAGTGGGAATCGTTTCCAGTGAGGGTTGGACTCCGCCAAGGCTGCCCTTTGTCACCGATTCTGATCATAACTTTTATGGACAGAATTTATGGGCGCAGTCAGGGCGTTGAGGGTATCTGGTTTGGTGACCGCAGGATTAGGTCTCTACTTTTTGTAGATGATATGGATCGGTTCGCAGCTGAGTGTCAAGCGACTGAGATGGGAATCAGCACTTCCAAGTCCGATTCTTGCCTGCAAAAGTGTGGAGTGCCATCTCCGGGTTGGGGAGGAGAGCTTTCCCCAAGTGGAGGAGTTCAAGTACCTCGGAGTCTTGTTCACGAGTGAGGGAAGAGTGGATGGTGAGGTCGACAGGCGGATCGGTAATGCGGACACTGTATCGATCGATCCGTTGTGGTAAAGAAGGAGCCGAGCCGGAAGGCAAAGCTCTCAATTTACCGGTCGATCTACGTTCCCATTCTCACCTATGGTCGTGAGCTTTGGGTTATGACCGAAAGGAAAACATCACGGGTACAAGCGGCCCAAATGAGTTTGGGTCTCTCCCTTAGAGATAGGGTGAGAAGCTCTGCCATCCGGGAGGAACTCAAAGTAAAGCTGCTGCTCCTCCACATGGAGAGGAGCCAGATGAGGTGGTTCGGGCATCTGGTTAGGATGCCACCCGAACGGTGTCTCGGGCACGTCCAACCGGTATGATGCCACAGGGAAGACCCAGGACACGTTGGGAAGACTATGTCTCCCGGCTGGTCTGGGAATGCCTCAAGATCCCCCGGGAGGAGCTAGACCTCGTAGCTGGGGAGAGGGAAATCTGGGCTTCTTTGCTTAGGCTGCTGCCCCCACGGCTCTACCTTGGATAAGCGGAAGTAGATGGATGGATGGATGGATGAAAGATGCACGTCAAAAGACTACATTGAACAAAGATTGAACTGACTGGCCAACACACCCAAAACGACACACTACTGCCTCCCGACGCCTCGGACTTGCAACCTGATGCCATGCTTGAAAATGTGATGACAAATAACTGCTTTTGCATTATGTAAAGTGCTGACTGGACATTTCTTGCACTCAGTAATGTGCTCGTTAACCCTCACTTAGCCTGCAAGTTGTGTGTTGGGCGAGGAATGCAAAGTATCGTAATCGTGACTCCATGAACAAATAAGGCAGTGGCTGGCATGGAACCTTCTGGAAGTAAACGGCAGGGGAAAGGAGTGGTATGAATAAAATGATGTTATTATCGACAGGCAAAGGAAGAAAATGTATGCAGAGATCTTCTTCGGGGCAGAAGTTTAGTTAGAAAGTGTTGCACTTTAAAATAAATATGGGAGCGTCCCAGAATTAATCAGCCCTGGATACTTTCTAGTTTGGAAATATGTTTTCTTTATGTGCTGGTGACGTTACGCCTTCTTTGGTATTTAGCTTGTGTGAAATATGACTAACTCGCCGATATTTTTGTTGCAGTAAGCAGTGGGAGTGCATCATTACACTACATTGCCAAAAGTATTTGGCCACCCATCCATATGATGAGAACCAGGTGTCTTAGTCACTTGGCCCGGCCGCAGGTGTGTATCAAATCAAGCACTTAGGCACGGAGACTGTTTCTATAAACGTTTCTGAAAAAATGGTCCGCTTTCAGTGATTTCCTGCGTGGAACTGTCATAGGATGCCACCTGTGCAACAAATCCAGTCGTGACTAAATATTCCAAAGTCAACTTTATTTTAAGAAAATGTAAGAGTTTTGGGAACAACAGCAACTCAGCCACCAAGTGGTAGGCCAGGTAAACTGACAGAGAGGTGGTCAGCGGATGCTGAAGCACATAGTGCAAAGACTTTCTGCACAGTCAGAGCTCCAAACTTCACGTGACCTTCCAATTAGCCCACGTACAGTACGCAGAGAGCTTAATGGAATGGGTTTCCATGGCCGGGCAGCTGCATCTAAGTCATACATCACCAAGTCCAATGCAAAGTGTGGGATGCAGTGGTGTAAAGCACGTTGCCACTGGACTCTAGAGCAGGGGAGACATGTTCTCTAGAGTGATGAACCACGCTTTTCCATCTGGCAATCTGATGGACTAGTCTGGGTTTGGAGGTTGCCAGGAGAACGCTACATTTCGGACTGCATTGTGTTCAGTAGGAAATTTGACAGAGGAGGAATTATGGTGTGGGGTTGGTTTTTCAGGAGTTGGGCTTGGCTCCTTAGTTCCGGTGAAAGGAACTTTGAACACTCTAGGATACCAAAACATTTTGGACAATTCCATGCTACCAACCTTGTGGGAACAGTTTGGAGCGGGCCCCTTCCTATTCCAACATGACGGGATCTGCTCGGGATGGTCCCCTGCTGGCCCCACTATGGACTGCACTCTCACTATTATGTTAGATCCACTATGGACTGGACTCTCACTATTATGTTAGATCCACTATGGACTGGACTCTCACTATTATGTTAGATCCACTATGGACTGGACTCTCACACTATTATGTTAGATCCACTATGGACTGGACTCTCACTATTATGTTAGATTCACTATGGACTGGACTCTCACACTATTATGTTAGATCCACTATGGACTGGACTCTCACACTATTATGTTAGATCCACTATGGACTGGACTCTCACTATTATGTTAGATCCACTATGGACTGGACTCTCACTATTATGTTAGATCCACTATGGACTGGACTCTCACTATCATGTTAGATCCACTATGGACTGGACTCTCACTATTATGTTAGATCCACTATGGACTGGACTCTCACACTATTATGTTCGATCCACTATGGACTGGACTCTCCCTATTATGTTAGATCCACTATGGACTGGACTCTCACTACTATGTTAGATCCACTATGGACTGGACTCTCACTATCATGTTGGATCCACTATGGACTGGACTCTCACTATCATGTTAGATCCACTATGGACTGGACTCTCACTATTATGTTAGATCCACTATGGACTGGACTCTCACACTATTATGTTCGATCCACTATGGACTGGACTCTCCCTATTATGTTAGATCCACTATGGACTGGACTCTCACTATTATGTTAGATCCACTATGGACTGGACTCTCACACTATTATGTTAGATCCACTATGGACTGGACTCTCACTATTATGTTTGATCCACTATGGACTGGACTCTCACTATTATGTTAGATCCACTATGGACTGGACTCTCACTATTATGTTAGATCCACTATGGACTGGACTCTCACACTATTATGTTAGATCCACTATGGACTGGACTCTCACTATTATGTTAGATCCACTATGGACTGGACTCTCACTATTATGTTAGATCCACTATGGACTGGACTCTCACTATTATGTTAGATCCACTATGGACTGGACTCTCACACTATTATGTTAGATCCACTATGGACTGGACTCTCACTATTATGTTAGATCCACTATGGACTGGACTCTCACACTATTATGTTAGATCCACTATGGACTGGACTCTCACACTATTATGTTAGACCCACTATGGACTGGACTCTCACACTATTATGTTAGATCCACTATGGACTGGACTCTCACACTATTATGTTAGATCCACTATGGACTGGACTCTCACACTATTATGTTAGATCCACTATGGACTGGACTCTCCCTACTATGTTAGATCCACTATGGACTGGACTCTCACACTATTATGTTAGATCCACTATGGACTGGACGCTCACTATTATGTTAGATCCACTATGGACTGGACTCTCACTATTATGTTAGATCCACTATGGACTGGACTCTCACTATTATGTTAGATCCACTATGGACTGGACTCTCACACTATTATGTTCGATCCACTATGGACTGGACTCTCACTATTATGTTAGATCCACTATGGACTGGACTCTCACTACTATGTTAGATCAACTATGGACTGGACTCTCACAATTATGTTAGATCCACTATGGACTGGACTCTCACACTATTATGTTAGATCCACTATGGACTGGACTCTCACTATTATGTTAGATCCACTATGGACTGGACTCTCACACTATTATGTTGGATCCACTATGGACTGGACTCTCACTATTATGTTAGATCCACTATGGACTGGACTCTCACTATTATGTTAGATCCACTATGGACTGGACTCTCAATATTATGTTAGATCCACTATGGACTGGACTCTCACTACTATGTTAGATCCACTATGGACTGGACTCTCACTATTATGTTAGATCCACTATGGACTGGACTCTCACTATTATGTTAGATCCACTATGGACTGCACTCTCACTATTATGTTAGATCCACTATGGACTGGACTCTCACTATTATGTTACATCCACTATGGACTGGGCTTTCACAATATTATGTTAGATCCACCATGGACTGGACTCTCACTATTATGTTAGATCCACTATGGACTGGACTCTCACTATTATGTTAGATCCACTATGGACTGGACTCTCACACTATTATGTTAGATCCACTATGGACTGCACTCTCACTATTATGTTAGATCCACTATGGACTGGACTCTCACTATTATGTTAGATCCACTATGGACTGGACTCTCACTATTATGTTAGATCCACTATGGACTGGACTCTCACTATTATGTTAGATCCACTATAGACTGGACTCTCACTACTGTTAGATCCACTATGGACTGGACTCTCACTATTATGTTAGATCCACTATGGACTGGACTCTCACTATTATGTTAGATCCACTATGGACTGGACTCTCACTATTATGTTAGATCCACTATGGACTGGACTCTCACTATTATGTTAGATCCACTATGGACTGGACTCTCATACTATTATGTTAGATCCACTATGGACTGGACTCTCACTATTATGTTAGATCCACTATGGACTGCACTCTCACTATTATGTTAGATCCACTATGGACTGGACTCTCACACTATTATGTCAGATCCACTATGGACTGGACTCTCACTATTATGTTAGATCCACTATGGACTGGACTCTCACTACTATGTTAGATCCACTATGGACTGGACTCTCACTATTATGTTAGATCCACTATGGACTGGACTCTCACTACTATGTTAGATCCACTATGGACTGGACTCTCACTATTATGTTACATCCACTATGGACTGGATTCTCACTATTATGTTAGATCCACTATGGACTGGATTCTCACTATTATGTTAGATCCACTATGGACTGGACTCTCACTATTATGTTAGATCCACTATGGACTGGACTCTCACTATTGTGTTAGATCCACTATGGACTGGACTCTCACTATTATGTTAGATCCACTATGGACTGGACTCTCACTGTTATGTTAGATCCACTATGGACTGGACTCTCACTATTATGTTAGATCCACTATGGACTGGACTCTCACACTATTATGTTAGATCCACTATGGACTAGTCTCTCAATATTATGTTAGATCCACTCGACGTCCATTCCACCGGTCGCCCTGCGGTACTCTCCAAGGTTTCTAATTGTCATCCCACTGGGTTGAGTTTTTCCTTGCCCTGATGTGGGATCTGAACTGAGGATGTCGTTGTGGCTTGTGCAGCCCTTTGAGACACATTTGTGATTTTAGGGCTATATAAATAAACATTGATTGATTGGCAAAGCAAGGTCTATAAAGACATGGATGACAGAGTCTGGTGTGGATGAACTTGACTGGCCTGCACAGAGTCCTGACCTGAACCCGATAGAACACTTTTGGGAGGAATTAGAACGGAAACTGAGAGCCAGGCCTTCAGAGTGTGACCTCACCAATGCGCTTTTGGAAGAATGGTCGAAAAATTCCTATAAACACACTCGGCAACCTTGTGGACAGCCTTCCCAGGAGAGTTGAAGCTGCATATAGTGTTTGATTGAAATGAAGCGTTAATAGTTCACAATGCTGGAGTCTATCCCGGCTGGCAGAGGGTGAGAAGTGGAGGTGGGGGCAGGACGGATGACAACAACAACAACAACAACAACAACAACAATGTTTAATGAAGCTACCGTGCATGAGTGTGGGAGGAAGTGGCAGCAGCCAAAGGGAAGCCGTGGAGGCAAAGTCAGAGTTGGGAGAAACACGCAAACTAAACATGAGGCTCTGACCACAAGGCTTCATGTCAGACCACCCCAACAAATCTTTTTAATGTTAGTCATGTGACCTCACAACTATTTCTCCTTTCCTCCACGGATGTTAAGAAGTGGTTCTTTGAGATGATTGGTCCAGTAGTTACTGGGGATGTCTGCTCAGGGTTTGATGTTGTTGACTTTAATGCAGATAATGTGACGCTTGGGTGGCATGGCAGAGATATTTGGAAATCTTACAAGAAATGCTGACAGCCGAGGAAGGTAGTTTGTAGGTAAAAAAAAAAAGTGTTTGTCTATGTTTTAGTTTTTTCCTCTGCATTTGTCTGTTTCCTCTGTGTTTAGTATCTCCTGTCTAGTGCTCTTATTTTGTCAGCTTCCTGTCTTGTTCCCTGAGTGCCGTGTTCCTCCTCAGCTGCGGCTAATGGGCACCTGGCCACACCTGTTACCAATCAGCCTGCTCCTATTCGTACCTGCTTTGTCTAGTGTCAGTTGCTGGATCATTGTATTTTCATTCTGACTTCCATCCATCCATCTTCTTCCGCTTATCCGAGGTCGGGTCGCGGGGGCAGCAGCCTAAGCAGGGAAACCCAGACTTCCCTCTCCCCAGCAATCAATCAATCAATCAATGTTTATTTATATAGCCCCAAATCACAAATGTCTCAAAGGACTGCACAAATCATTACGACTACAACATCCTCGGAAGAACCCACAAAAGGGCAAGGAAAACTCACACCCAGGGGGCAGGGAGAATTCACATTCAGTGGGACGCCAGTGACAATGCTGACTATGAGAAACCTTGGAGAGGACCTCAGATGTGGGCAACCCCCCCCCCTCTAGGGGACCGAAAGCAATGGATGTCGAGCGGGTCTAACATGATACTGTGAAAGTTCAATCCATAGTGGCTCCAAGACAGCAGTGAGAGTCCCGTCCACAGCAAACCATCTCAAGCGGATCAGCAGCGTAGAGATGTCCCCAACCGATACAGGCGAGCGGTCCATCCTGGGTCCCGACGAGCGGTTCATCCTGGGTCTCGACTCTGGACAGTCAGTACTTCATCCATGGTCATCGGACCGGACCCCCTCCACAAGGGAGGGGGGGACATAGGAGAAAGAAAAGAAGCGGCAGATCAACTGGTCTAAAAAGGAGGTCTATTTAAAGGCTAGAGTATACAGATGAGTTTTAAGATGAGACTTAAATGCTTCTACTGAGGTAGCATCTCCAACTGTTACCGGGAGGGCATTCCAGAGTACTGGAGCCCGAAGGAAAACGCTCTATAGCCCACAGACTTTTTTTGAGCTCTAGGAATCACTAATAAGCCGGAGCCACTTCGTCTAGCTCTTCCCGGGGGATCCCGAGGTGTTCCCAGGCCAGCCGGGAGACATAGTCTTCCCAACGTGTCCTGGGTCTTCCCCGTGGCCTCCTACCGGTAAGACGTGCCCTAAACACCTCTCTAGGGAGGCGTTCGGGTGGCATCCTGACCAGATGCCCGAACCACCTCATCTGGCTCCTCTCCATGTGGAGGAGCAGCGGCTTTACTTTGAGTTCCTCCCGGATGGCAGAGCTTCTCACCCTATCTCTAAGGGAGAGACCCAAACTCATTTGGGCCGCTTGTACCCGTGATCTTATCCTTTCGGTCATGACCCAAAGCTCATTACCATAGGTGAGGATGGGAACGTAGATCGACCGGTAAATTGAGAGCTTTGCCTTCCGGCTCAGCTCCTTCTTCACCACAACGGATCGATACAACGTCCGCATTACTGAAGACGCCGCACCGAGGCGTCTTCATTCTGACTTGTCGTTGCTATATGTTGCTCTTGTCGTGTCGATGTGATTCTTTTCAGCTATTACCTGTCGTGCTACATTTTGTCCCGGTCGTCGTAGCGGTAAGCTGTTCTTGTTAGCCATTCGCTGTTTTCAGTTTTTCTGTTTGCTACCCACTAGCTTCCATGCTAAAGTTCCTTTTCGTTTTTCTAGCTCCCAGTGCTAGCTCCCTTAGTTTGTTTTATTTATACCCTTTGTTCTTATTCTCATATTTTATATTAGATCATGTTTTCTCATTCAATGCCTGCCTCCGTCTCTGCATCTTGGGGTTCATCACCAACTAACTGTGACAGTGTGACCAGAACTAAACAAAAGACGAGTGCCAGCCAAGCAAAGGGAAGGCTTTGCAAAACAAAAACTACAACTTACAGGCCGCCGAGCATTTTGCATATAATGCATCATATAATGCTCCGTGACCCAGACCGCTCTGGCTGCAGTGCCCTCTGCTGGTTGTTCAGGGGAGTGTGTAGATCACATTTATTTGTGCATCTGGTTCGTGGGAGGAATGTCTCATCGACACAAAAGCAAAAAAAGCGATCGGCATATGCAAATTCCATACAAATACAAAATCAAGCATACTTATATTCCTGTGCACTTGAGATGTGACTTTAAGGTTTTACTACTTACGTATAAAATACTACACGGTCTAGCTCCATCCTATCTTGCCGATTGTATTGTACCATATGTCCCGGCAAGAAATCTGCCTTCAAAAGACTCCGGCTTATTAGTGATTCCTAGAGCCCAAAAAAAGTCTGCGGGCTATAGAGCGTTTTCCGTTCGGGCTCCAGTACTCTGGAATGCCCTCCCGGTAACAGTTCGAGATGCTACCTCAGTAGAAGCATTTAAGTCTCACCTTAAAACTCACTTGTAAACTCTAGCCTTTAAATAGACCTCCTTTTTAGACCAGTTTATCTGCCGCTTCTTTTCTTTCTCCTATGTCCCCCCCTCCCTTGTGGAGGGGGTCCGGTCCGATGACCATGGATGAAGTACTGACTGTCCAGAGTCGAGACCCAGGATGGACCGCTCGTCGGGACCCAGGATGGACCGCTCGCCTGTATCGGTTGGGGACATCTCCACGCTGCTGATCCGCTTGAGATGGTTTCCTGTGGACGGGACTCTCGCTGCTGTCTTGGATCCGCTTGAACTGAACTCTCGCGGCTGTGTTGGAGCCACTATGGATTGAACGTTCACAGTATCATGTTAGACCCGCTCGACATCCATTGCTTTCGGTCCCCTAGAGGGGGGGGGCGTTGCCCACATCTGAGGTCCTCTCCAAGGTTTCTCATAGTCAGCATTGTCACTGGCGTCCCACTGGATGTGAATTCTCCCTGCCCACTGGGTGTGAGTTTTCCTTGCCCTTTTGTGGGTTCTTCCGAGGATGTTGTAGTTGTAATGATTTGTGCAGTCCTTTGAGACATTTGTGATTTGGGGCTATATAAATAAACATTGATTGATTGATTGATTATATTCAATTCTCAAAAATATATTTAAAAATACACATTTATTTTTTTTGTTTATTTGTCACATTTTTATATTCATGCATTTTATTTGTATATATTTTCAAATCTCCAAAATATACACATATGCGTTTATTTATACAAATTATTTATATATTTGCATATCACTTTTGTATTTGCATGTTTATTAATCTACGCATATGTATTGATATCACATTGATTCACTAAGACAGAAAGACTCAACCTTGGTAGTCAATGGACTATCGGTGTGTGTGAAGGCAGGAGTCGAGTCGCGCACAAACATGGAAGTCCCACTAAAATAAGAGCCCAAGACAAGAACTAAAACACTTGACATACCACAGAAGTCCAAATACAGCATGATGACGGATATCCATCCATCCATCCATTCTCTACCGCTCATTCCCTCTCGGGGTCGCGGGGGGCGCTGCCGCCCATCCCAGCTACAATCGGGCAATCTATTAGTATAGAAGTAAAATTGTCTCACATCAACTTGTATACATCAATAGGATATTAACACATACGCGTATATTAATAAATATACAAATACAAAAGTGATATACGAATAAATAATTTGTAGAATTATTAGAAAATGGCACATTTTACATCTTAAAATTGGAAAAGTTGCAAAGTAAAATTGTTAAAAAGTCCAAAAAAAAGTTTGTTTTCTTATAAAATTTGAACTTTTGTCGAGTAAAATGACGACTCTTCATAAAATTGCGAAAATGTTAACCTTTTCTTGTAAAATTGAGATTCTTATCTAGTAAAATTCCAACTTTTCTCATAATATTGCACAAAAGTTAAGTTTTTTTGTAGCATTTTGACGTGCGTTGAGTAAAATGATGACTTTTATTATAATACTGTCAAAATTCTAAGGTAGTAATGGTGTTCCTTGCATTAAAAGCCTCACTTTTTTTTCTTCCAAACATATTGGTGGGTATTGTGGCCATCCATCCATCCATCCATCCATTTTCTACCGCTTATTCCCTTTCGGGGTCGCGGGGGGCGCTGGCGCCTATCTCAGCTACAATCGGGCGGAAGGCAGGGTACACCCTGGACAAGTCGCCACCTCATCGCAGGGCAAACAACTCCATTTTTGTTTCATCTGACCACAGAACTTTCCTCCAGAAAGTCTTATATATCTTTGTCTATGTCCAAGATGAAACAAAAATGTAGCTTTTTGGCCACAACACCCAGCAATATGTTTGGAGGAGAAAAGGTGAGTATAATACTACCACCACCATGCTTGACGGTAGGCATTGTGTTCCTGGGATCAAAAGCCTTACCGTTTGTATCAATCAATCAATCAATGTTTATTTATATAGCCCCAAATCACAAATGTCTCAAAGGACTGCACAAATCATTATGACTACAACATCATCGGAAGAACCCACAAAAGGGCAAGGAAAACTCACACCCAGTGGGCAGGGAGAATTCACATCCAGTGGGACGCCAGTGACAATGCTGACTATGAGAAACCTTGGAGAGGACCTCAGATGTGGGCAACCCCCCCCCTCTAGGGGACCGAAAGCAATGGATGTCGAGCGGGTCTAACATGATACTGTGAAAGTTCAATCCATAGTGGCTCCAAGACAGCAGTGAGAGTCCCGTCCACAGGAAACCATCTCAAGCGGATCAGCAGCGTAGAGATGTCCCCAACCGATACAGGCGAGCGGTCCATCCTGGGTCCCGACGAGCGGTCCATCCTGGGTCTCGACTCTGGACAGTCAGTACTTCATCCATGGTCATCGGACCGGACCCCCTCCACAAGGGAGGGGGGGACATAGGAGAAAGAAAAGAAGCGGCAGATCAACTGGTCTAAAAAGGAGGTCTATTTAAAGGCTAGAGTATACAGATGAGTTTTAAGATGAGACTTAAATGCTTCTACTGAGGTAGCATCTCGAACTGTTACCGGGAGGGCATTCCAGAGTACTGGAGCCCGAAGGAAAACGCTCTATAGCCCGCAGACTTTTTTTTGAGCTCTAGGAATCACTAATAAGCCGGAGTCATCTGACCTCAGAATTTTCCTCCAAAAGGTCTTATCTTTGTCCGTGTTATTCCAGGTAAAACAAAAATTGAGCTGTTTAGCCACAACACCCAGCAATGTGTTTGGAGGAGAAAAGGTGAGCATAATACTGCCACCACCATGCTTGACAGTAGGTTTGTTGTGCCTGGGATTAAAGGGCTCACCTTTTATGTTCCATCTGACCACAGAACTTTCCTCTCGTAAAATTAGAAAAGTTGCAAAGTAAAATTGCAGAATAGTAGTAATAAAACACAAACATTGCAACGGAAGTATGTTTCTATCCAATAAAGCAATAATCCTGTGGTCATTAAGCAATGTAATTCACTTTTTCCATGGAGGTCCAAATAAAATAAATAAAAGCAAGTGGAGGATTAAGGACACTCGGAAAAGATGAAGGTGGTATAAGGGAATGTATTTGTACTATAATGGAGCGGGAAAAGGAGGATGAAGGTAAAGAAAGTGTTTGGTAGCTGCCCTTATGAAAGTCTTTGCTCGGAGGAAGTCCAATAAATTGACAAAATTATTCATAATTAAAATCATTGCAAACTGTTTCAGGGGTAAAATACAAGTTTATTCACTTTATTAATTTAATATGCACTTTTGCCAGGAGGTAGGTATGACTCACGCATAGTTTGTGTTATTTTAAGACATGTTTGTCTTTGCTGCAAAACTTTTGCTGTTCTTTTTCAAGGCTGTTTCTGCCTCCTTCACGCTCATCGTCTACAGAGTGAGCTGGAATGTTAACCCTTGTGTGGTGATGTTGAAGAAGGACTTTTTGAAACATGTTGGGGCTAAATGAAGTCTGTGAAGTAGCACAAAGCTTCACACATACAGTCGTGGTCAAAAGTTTACATACACTTGTAAAGAATATAATGTCATGGCTGTCTTGAGTTTTTCCCAATTATTTCTACAACTCTTATTGTAGAAATAATTGGCTCGGTTGGTAGAGCGGCCGTGCCAGCAACTTGAGGGTTGCACGTTCAATTCCCGCCTCCGCCATCCTAGTCACTGCCGTTGTGTCCTTGGGCAAGACACTTTACCCACCTGCTCCCAGTGCCACCCACACTGGTTTAAATGTAACTTAGATATTGGGTTTCACTATGTAAAGCGCGTTGAGTCACTAGAGAAAAGCGCTATATAAATATAATTCACTTCATTTCACTATTATTTTGTGATATTGTGATTGGAGCACATACTTGTTGTTCGCAAAAAAACATTCATGAAGTTTGCTTCTTTTATGAGTTTATTATGGCTCTACTGAAAATGTGCATGAAATATAGGTCTAACTGAGACCTACATAGTGGTTTTTGTTTCATATTTCTATGACATTCTTACTGGAAGTTACAGACAGTTTCGTCTGTTTCCTTCCTAGGGGGCGCTCGAGCGCAATTTTGAGTTTTGGGGTTGGATTTTTTGATTACGTCGCAATTTTTGCCAGTCCTGATGTGTGTGTCAAATTTGGTGAGTTTTAAAGCATGTTGAAGGGGTCAAATTACAGCTCAAAGAGGGCAGTACAATAATAACGAATAATAATAATAATAAAACCTTAGAAAATCAACAGGGTCCTCTGTCCCAAAGGGACATCGGTCCCTAAATAAATAAATAAAAATATGTATATAGCGACATACTGTAATAACTTGAAGTAAATAATGAAGATTAAAACCAATTACAAACAAAAGCACTAAAGAACTAACAGCAGTCTTTTTCTCACAATGTGTCGACTTTTTTTCTTATAAACTTGGCAACAATTTCTCATGTTCTTTGTTGTATTGCAACATTTCATGCTTATTTTTATGTAAAATAATTTTAATGCAAAATGGTGACATTTGTGATGTAAAATTATGACTTATGTCACAAAATTGCAATTTTTTTGTTTTTGTAAAACGTTGGCATTTTTAGTAAAATTGTGACTTTTGTCATAATTCTGCCTATTGAAATCCCGATTCTTATTATAAGATTGCCAAAATTGTAAAAAAAAAAATGTTCTTATAAAATAGTAACTTTTGTCTTGTAAAATGACAACTTCTTTCATAAAATTGCCGACATTTTAAGCTTTTCTTGTAAAATTGCGACTGAAATTGAGTAAAATTCCAACTTTTATGCACAAATGTTCAGTTTTCCTTGTAGAATTTTCCCTTGCGTTGAGTAAAATGACAACTTTTATACTAAAACTGCCAAAATTCGGAGTTTTTCTTGTGAAATCGTGACCGTTTTTCACAACAAGCTTTTTTCTATTTGCATAGTATATATATATATATATATATATATATATTATTAATGTTGCAAACACACATCTTTATGTATCTAGAAAGGGTGGTCCTAAAGAAGTACGCATTTTTATCAGGTCTCAAGAAGTAACAAATACAAGTGTGAGTGTGTGTGTGTGTTATGGCAATTCTGATTTAATGGGGACATCGCTCTGTTTACTTAGTCATTTTAGGGGACCTCTGACGGTATGGGGACAAAAAAACAGGTCCCCTAAAGGGAAACCTTTTTAAATGATAATCAGATCCATTCCGAAGATGTTTAAGTGATTTTTAAGCTTTGACCCATATTTAATTTGAACTTTTTTTTAAATCTTTTAATAGGTCCTCAGTAGTCACGTACAAATGTGTGTGTATTATGCAAAATGATTGAAATTTGGTCCCCATGAACCA
>NC_084617.1:3835469-4017969 GCF_033978795.1 Nerophis ophidion | reverse complement strand
CACACCACAGACACACACACACACACCACAAACACACACACACAGACAAATAAATACATGCTTCAAGTCCAACTGAAAAGGTTGATTGTCCACATGCGTCCTTCACCTTTGTGCCAATTAGCCAGAAATCCTCCATTGTGCTTCTTCCTACGTCGTACTGTGCATCACATCTTTACACCGCCAAAGTCCTCATTTGCTTCTCTGCATCCCTCCCTAATAAACATAAATTTGAATACATATGAGCGTTTCCCCTCGGAGGCTTCCCGTATTAAATAACACATCAAAAAGGAGACGCGCACAAACAGCGAGAAAATAGGACATTTGCAGGAAATGTATGCGAGAAAACAAAACACAGGAAACATTTTTTTTTTTTCCTTTCAATCTGCCGGCTCTTTCTCACTCCTACATTATTTCTCTCGACGACAAAGCAGACAGGAAGCGCGCGGAACGACACATGAAAGCACGCCACATGTAAAACAAGCCGGAGACCTGCGACATACTTTCAGAGAAGGAACCCACGCTGCTTTAAAATAGACTATGAGTTATTATTCTAATACACACAGCATCCCATTTAGACATTCCTTTACCACTTTGGACGTGTGTTTGGGGTCATTGTCCTGTTGCGCCCGAGACCCAACCTCCAGGCTGATGATTTTAGCTTTTCCTGAAGAATTTGGAGGTAATCGTCCTTTTTCCTTGTCCCATTTACTCTTTGTAAAGCAGCAAAACAGGCCTAGAGTATAATACCACCATCACCATGCTTGACGGTAGGTATGGTGTTCCTGGGATTGTATTGAGTCTGAGCGTCTCCGTCGTCAAATAAGACCTCAACGGCGGAGTGGGAGGTTGATGGTTGCATAGAAGCTTTACAGCGGTCACAAAGTTGAAAGAAGGCTGCAGCAAATATGGGACCCCAATTGTCTTGGTCTCCATACCATTGGACCCCGGCCTTTTCTTTGCCAAGGACAGTCTGGTGGTTGTCTGTGCACCAGTCTCCCCACTTTAAAAGATTTCACACACAGCTGTTGTCCTGAAGGCCATCCTACCAACAGGACGACAATCATGCTCGTTTTCGAGTGATCGTGGGATTAAAGGCCTCACCTTTTCTCCTCCAAACATATTGCTTGGTATTGTGGCCAAACAGCTCCATTTTTGTGGAGGTGTGCACAAGTTAAGACACAAATCATGATCCCTCTCTGGTCAACATATGAAATAACAAGTGTGTGTAAAAAATTTGAAGTGCTCCCCCTTTAGTCAACACGTGGAATAAATTAAAATGCACCACCTATGGCCAAAATTGATAAAAAAATAAAATTGTAAAAATGTTGATAGCGACATACTGTAATAACTTCAAGTAAATAATGAAGATTAAAACCAATTACAAACAAAACATTTCTGCAAAAAAAGAACTAAAAGCAATCTTTTTCTCACAATGTCTCATGTTCTTTCTGTAATATATCGCAACATTTTCTCGAAAATTATTGCCTTTTTATGTAAAATCATCACATTTTAATGCAAAATGGTGACATTAGTCATGTAAAAGTCTGACTTGTATCACAATATTGCCAATTCCTTGTACATTTTTGAGATTTTTTAAATAAAATTATGACTTTTGTCATAATTTTGCTTATTCAAATTCCGATTTTTATTATAATATTGCCAAAATATTAAAGTTTTCTTATAAAATCGTGACTTTTGTCGAGTAAAATGACGACTCTTTTCATAAAATTGCGATAATGTTAAGCTCTTCTTGTAAAATTTTGATTGCTATTGAGTAAAATTCCAAGTTTTATCATAATATTGCACAAAAGCTAAGTTTTTCTTGTAACATTTTACTTGCGTCGAGTAAAATGACGATTTTTATTATAATACTGCCAAAGTTCTACGGTAGGCATGGTGTTCCTGGCTTTAAAGGCCTCACCTTTTCTCCTCCTGGTTATTGTGGCCAAACAGTTCCATTTTTGTGGAGGTGTGCACAAGTTAAAACACAAATCATGATTCCTCTCTGGTCAACATATGAAATAACAAGTGTGTGTAATAATTTGAAGTGCTCCCCCTCTAGTCAACATGTGGAATAAATTGAAATGTGCCACCTATGGCCAAAATTAATAAAAAAAATAAAATAGGAAAAATGTTTATAGCGACACACTGTAATAACTTCAAGTAATAATGAAGATTAAAAACAATTACAAACAAAAATTTCTGAAAAAAAAAGAACTAAAATCAATGTTTTTCTCACAATGTCTCATGTTTTCTCGTAAAATCATTTCTTTTTAATGCAAAATGGTGACATTTGTCATGTAAAAGTCTGACTTGTATCACAATATTGCCAATTCCTTGTAAAATGTTGACATTTTTTAAATAAAATTATGACTTTTGTCATAATTTTGCCAATTGAAATTCCGATTCTGATTATAATATTGCCAAAATGTTAAAGTTTTCCTATAAAATTGTGACTTTTGTCGAGTAAAATGACGACTTTTTTCATAAAATTGCGAAAATGTTAAGCTTTTCTTGTAAAATTGTGATTGCTATTGAGTAAAATTCCAAGTTTTATCATAATATTGCACAAAAGTTAAGTTTTTCTTGTAACATCTTGACTTGGGTCGAGTAAAATGACGATTTTTATTATAATACTGCCAAAATTCTACCGGTAGGCTTGGTGTTCCTGGGATTAAAGGCCTCACCTTTTCTCCTCCAAACATATTGCTGGGTATTGTGGCCAAATAGCTCCATTTTTGTGGAGGTGTGCACAAGTTAAAACACAAATCATGATTCCTCTCTGGTCAACACATGAAATAACAAGTGTGTGTAAAAATTTGAAGTGCTCCCCCTCTAGTCAACATGTGGAATAAATTGAAATGTGCCACCTATGGCCAAAATTAATAAAAAAAATAAAATAGGAAAAATGTTTATAGCGACAAACTGTAATAACTTCAAGTAATAATGAAGATTAAAAACAATTACAAACAAAAATTTCTGAAAAAAAAAGAACTAAAATCAATGTTTTTCTCACAATGTCTCATGTTTTCTCGTAAAATCATTTCTTTTTAATGCAAAATGGTGACATTAGTCATGTAAAATTCTGACTTGTATCACAATATTGCCAATTCCTTGTACATTTTTGAGATTTTTTAAATAAAATTATGACTTTTGTCATAAGTTCACTAATTGAAATTCCGATTCTTATTATAATATTGCCAAAATGTTAAAGTTTTCTTATGAAATTGTGACTTTTGTCGAGTAAAATAACGACTCTTCTTATAAAATTGCGAAAATGTTAAGCTTTTCTTTTAAAATTTTGATTGCTATTGAGTAAAATTCATAGTTTTATCATAATATTGCACAAAAGTTACGTTTTTCTTGTAACGTTTTGACTTGCGTTGAGTAAAATGACGATTTTTATTATAATACTGCCAAAGTTCTACGGTAAGCATGGTGTTCCTGGCTTTAAAGGCCTCACCTTTTCTCCTCCTGGCTATTGTGGCCAAACAGCTCCATTTTTGTGGAGGTGTGCACAAGTTAAAACACAAATCATGATCCCTCTCTGGTCAACATATGAAATAACAAGTGTGTGTAAAAATTTGAAGTGCTCCCCCTCTAGTCAACATGTGGAATAAATTGAAATGCACCACCTATGGCCAAAATTAATAAAAAAAATAAAATAGAAAAAATGTTTATAGCAACATACTGTAATAACTTCGAGTAAATAATGAAGATTAAAACCAATTACAAACAAAACATTTCTGAAAAAAAAGAACTAAAAGCAATCTTTTTCTCACAATATCTCATGTTCTTTCTGTAATATTGTAACATTTTCTCGTAAAATTTTTACTTTTTTATCTAAAATCATTACTTTTTAATGCAAAATGCTGACATTTGTCATGTAAAAGTCTGACTTGTATCACAATATTGCCAATTCCTTGTACATTTTGAGATTTTTTAAATAAAATTATGACTTTGGTCATAATTTTGCTTATTGAAATTCCGATTTTTATTATAATATTGCCAAAATATTAAAGTTTTCTTATAAAATTGTGACTTTTGTCGAGTAAAATGACGACTCTTTTCATAAAATTGCGAAAATGTTAAGCTCTTCCTGTAAAATTGTGATTGCTATTGAGTAAAATTCCAAGTTTTATCATAATATTGCACAAAAGCTAAGTTTTTCTTGTAACATTTTACTTGCGTCGAGTAAAATGACGATTTTTATTATAATACTGCCAAAGTTCTATGGTAGGCATGGTGTTCCTGGCTTTAAAGGCCTCACCTTTTCTCCTCCTGGTTATTGTGGCCAAACAGTTCCATTTTTGTGGAGGTGTGCACAAGTTAAAACACAAATCATGATTCCTCTCTGGTCAACATATGAAATAACAAGTGTGTGTAAAAATTTGAAGTGCTCCCCCTCTAGTCAACATGTGGAATAAATTGAAATGTGCCACCTATGGCCAAAATTTATTAAAAAAAATAATACAAAAAATGTTTATAGCGACATACTGTAATAACTTCAAGTAAATAATGAAGATTAAAACCAATTACAAACAAAAATTTCTGAAAAAAAAAGAACTAAAATCAATGTTTTTCTCACAATGTCTCATGTTCTTTCTGTAATATTGCAAGATTTTCTCGTAAAATTATTACTTTTTTATGGAAAATCATTAGTTTTTAATGCAAGATGGTGACATTTGTCATGTAAAATTCTGACTTGTATCACAATATAGCTAATACGTTGTAAAATGTTGACATTTTTTAAATAAAATTATGACTTTTGTCATAATTTTGCTTATCGAAATTCCGATTCTTATCATAATATTGCAAAAATTTTAAAGTTTTCTTATAAAATTGTGACTTTTGTCGAGTAAAACGACGACTCTTTTCATAAAATTGCGAAAATGTTAAGCTTTTCTTGTAAAATTGTGATTGCTATTGAGTAAAATTCCAAGTTTTATCATAATATTGCACAAAAGCTAAGGTTTTCTTTTAACATTTTACTTGCGTTGAGTAAAATGACGATTTTTATTATTATGCTGCCAAAATTCAACCGGTAGGCATGGTGTTCCTCACTTTTTTCTCCTCCAAACATATTTCTGGGTATTGTGGCCAAACAGCTCCATTTTTATTTCATCTGACCACAGAACTTTCCTCCAGAAGGTCTTATCTTTGTCCTTGTCCAAGATGAAACAAAAATGTAGCTGTTTGGCCTCAATACCCAGCAATATGTTTGGAGGAGAAAAGGTGACCATAATACTACCACCACCATGCTTGACGGTAGGATTGGTGTTCCTGGGATTAAAGGCCTCACCTTTTCTCCTCCTGGGTATTGTGGCCAAACAGTTCCATTTTTGTGGAGGTGTGCACAAGTTAAAACACAAATCATGATCCCTCTCTGGTCAACATATGAAATAACAAGTGTGTGTAAAAATTTGATGTGCTCCCCCTTTAGTCAACATGTGGAATAAATTGAAATGCGCCACCTATGGCCAAAATTAATTAACAAAATAAATAGAAAAAATGAATATAGCGACATACTATAATAACTTCAAGTAAATAATGAAGATTAAAACCAATTACAAACAAAACATTTCTGAAAAAAAAAGAACTAAAAGCAATCTTTTTCTAACAATGTCTCATGTTCTTTCTGTAATATTGCAACATTTTCTCGTAAAATTATTACTTTTTTTTTATCTAAAATCATTACTTTTTAATTCAAAATGGTGACATTTGTCATGTAAAATTCTGACTTGTATCACAATATTGCCAATTCCTTGTAAAATTTTGACATTTTTTAAATAAAATTATGACTTTTGTCATAATTTTGCTTATTCAAATTCCGATTTTTATTATAATATTGCCAAAATATTTAAGTTTTCTTCTAAAATCGTGACTTTTGTCGAGTAAAATGACGACTCTTTTCATAAAATTGCGATAATGTTAAGCTCTTCTTGTAAAATTGTGATTGCTATTGAGTAAAATTCCAAGTTTTATCATAATATTGCACAAAAGCTAAGTTTTTCTTGTAACATTTTACTTGCGTCGAGTAAAATGACGATTTTTATTATAATACTGCCAAAGTTCTACGGTAGGCATGGTGTTCCTGGGATTAAAGGCTTCACTTTTTTCTCCTCCAAACATATTGCTGGGTATTGTGGCCAAACAGCTCCATTTTTGTGGATGTGTGCACAAGTTAAAACACAAATCATGATTCCTCTCTGGTCAACATATGAAATAACAAGTGTGTGTAAAAATTTGAAGTGCTCCCCCTCTAGTCAACATGTGGAATAAATTGAAATGTGCCACCTATGGCCAAAATTAATAAAAAAAATAAAATAGGAAAAATGTTTATAGCGACACACTGTAATAACTTCAAGTAATAATGAAGATTAAAAACAAATACAAACAAAAATTTCTGAAAAAAGAGAACTAAAATCAATGTTTTTCTCACAATGTCTCATGTTTTCTCGTAAAATCATTACTTTTTAATGCAAAATGGTGACATTTGTCATGTAAAAGTCTGACTTGTATCACAATATTGCCAATTCCTAGTAAAATTTTGACATTTTTTGCATAAAATTATGACTTTTGTCATAATTTTGCTTATCGAAATTCTGATTATTATCATAATATTGCAAAAATGTTAAAGTTTTCCTATAAAATTGTGACTTTTGTCGAGTAAAATGACGACTCTTTTCATAAAATTGCGAAAATGTTAAGCTTTTCTTGTAAAATTGTGATTGCTATTGAGTAAAATTCCAAGTTTTATCATAATATTGCACAAAAGCTAAGGTGTTCTTGTAACATTTTACTTGCGTTGAGTCAAATGATGATTTTTATTATAACATTGCCAAAATTCTACCGGTAGGCATGGTGTTCCTCACTTTTTTCTCCTCCAAACATATTGCTGGGTATTGTGGCCAAACAGCTCCATTTTTGTGGAGGTGTGCACAAGTTAAAACACAAATCATGATCCCTCTCTGGTCAACATATGAAATAACAAGTGTGTGTAAAAATTTGATGTGCTCCCCTTTAGTTAACATGTGGAATAAATTGAAATGCGCCACCTTTGGCCAAAATTAATTAACAAAATAAATAGAAAAAATGAATATAGCAACATACTGTAATAACTTCAAGTAAATAATGAAGATTAAAACAATTACAAACAAAACATTTCTGAAAAAAAGAACTAAAAGCAATCTTTTTCTCACAATGTCTCATGTTCTTTCTGTAATATCGCAACATTTTCTCGTAAAATTATTACTTTTTTATGTAAAATCATAACTTTTTAATGCAAAATGGTGACATTAGTCATGTAAAATTCTGACTTGTATCACAATATTGCCAATTCCTTGTAAAACTTTGACATTTTTTGAGTAAACTGATGACTTTAGTCATCATTTTGCCAATTGAAATTCCGATTCTTATTATGATATACCCAAAATATTAAAGTTTTCTTATAAAATCGTGACTTTTGTCAGGTAAAATGACGACTCTTTTCATAAAATTGCGAAAATATTAAGCTTTTCTTGTAAAATTGTGATTGCTATTGAGAAAAAATTCCATGTTTTATCATAATATTGCACAAAAGTTAAGGTTTTCTTGTAACATTTTGACTTGCGTCGAGTAAAATGGCAATTTTTATTATAATACTGCCAAAATTCTACCGGTAGGCTTGGTGTTCCTGGGATTAAAGGCCTCACCTTTTCTCCTCCAAACATATTGCTGGGTATTGTGGCCAAACAGCTCCATTTTTGTGGATGTGTGGACAAGTTAAAACACAAATCATGATCCCTCTCTGGTCAACATATGAAATAACAAGTGTGTGTAAAAATTTGAAGTGCTCCCCTTCTAGTCAACATGTGGAATAAATTGAAATGCGCCACCTATGGCCAAAATTAATTAAAAAAAATAATAGAAAAAATGTTTATAGCGACATACTGTAATAACTTCAAGTAAATAATGAAGATTAAAACCAATTACAAACAAAAAAATTCTGAAAAAAAGAACTAAAAGCAACCTTTTTCTCACAATGTCTCATGTTCTTTCTGTAATATTGTAACATTTTCTCGTAAAATTATTACTTTTTTATCTAAAATCATTACTTTTTAATGCAAAATGGTGACATTAGTCATGTAAAAGTCTGACTTGTATCACAATATTGCCAATTCCTTGTAAAATGTTGACATTTTTTAAATAAAATTATGACTTTTGTCATAATTTTGCAAATTGAAATTCCGATTCTTATTATAATATTGCCAAAATGTTAAAGTTTTCCTATAAAAGTGTGACTTTTGTCGAGTAAAATGACGACTCTTTTCATAAAATTGTGAAAATGTTAAGCTTTTCTTGTAAAATTGTGATTGCTATTGAGTAAAATTCCAAGTTTTATCATAATATTGCACAAAAGCTAAGGTTTTCTTGTAACATTTTACTTGCGTTGAGTAAAATGACGATTTTTATTATAATACTGCCAAAGTTCTACGGTAGGCATGGTGTTCCTGGGATTAAAGGCCTCACTTTTTTCTCCTCCAAACATATTGCTGGGTATTGTGGCCAAACAGCTTCATTTTTGTGGAGGTGTGCACAAGTTAAAACACAAATCATGATCCCTCTCTGGTCAACATATGAAATAACAAGTGTGTGTAAAAATTTGAAGTGCTCCCCCTCTAGTCAACATGTGGAATAAATTGAAATGCGCCACCTATGGCCAAAATTAATTAACAAAATAAATAGAAAAAATGAATATAGCAACATACTATAATAACTTCAAGTAAATAATGAAGATTAAAACCAATTACAAACAAAACATTTCTGAAAAAAAAGAACTAAAAGCAATCTTTTTCTCACAATGTCTCATGTTCTTTCTGTAATATTGCAACATTTTCTCGTAAAATTATTACTTTTTTTTAATGTAAAATCATTACTTTTTAATGCAAAATGCTGACATTAGTCATGTAAAATTCTGACTAGTATCACAATATTGCCAATTCCTTGTAAAATGTTGACATTTTTTAAATAAAATTATGACTTTTGTCATAATTTTGCCAATTGAAATTCCGATTCTTATTATAATATTGCCAAAATGTTAAAGTGTTCTTATGAAATTGTGACTTTTGTCGAGTAAAATGACGACTCTTTTCATAAAATTGCGAAAATGTTAAGCTTTTCTTGTAAAATTGTGATTGCTATTGAGTAAAATTCCAAGTTTTATCATAATATTGCACAAAAGCTAAGATTTTCTTGTAACATTTTACTTGCGTTGAGTAAAATGACGATTTTTATTATAATACTGCCAAAGTTCTACGGTAGGCTTGGTGTTCCTGGGATTAAAGGCCTCACTTTTTTCTCCTCCAAACATATTGCTGGGTATTGTGGCCAAACAGCTCCATTTTTGTGGAGGTGTGCACAAGTTAAAACACAAATCATGATCCCTCTCTGGTCAACATATGAAATAACAAGTGTGTGTAAAAATTTGAAGTGCTCCCCCTTTAGTCAACACGTGGAATAAATTGGAATGCGCCACCTATGGCCAAAATTAATTAAAAAAAATAATACAAAAAATGTTTATAGCGACATACTGTAATAACTTCAAGTAATAATGAAGATTAAAACCAATTACAAACAAAAATTTCTGAAAAAAAAAGAACTAAAATCAATGTTTTTCTCACAATGTCTCATGTTCTTTCTGTAATATTGCAACATTTTCTCGTAAAATTATTACTTTTTTATGGAAAATCATTAGTTTTTAATGCAAGATGGTGACATTTGTCATGTAAAATTCTGACTTGTATCACAATATAGCTAATACGTTGTAAAATGTTGACATTTTTTAAATAAAATTATGACTTTTGTCATAATTTTGCTTATCGAAATTCCGATTCTTATCATAATATTGCAAAAATGTTAAAGTTTTCTTATAAAATTGTGACTTTTGTCGAGTAAAACGACGACTCTTTTCATAAAATTGCGAAAATGTTAAGCTTTTCTTGTAAAATTGTGATTGCTATTGAGTAAAATTCCAAGTTTTATCATAATATTGCACAAAAGCTAAGATTTTCTTTTAACATTTTACTTGCGTTGAGTAAAATGACGATTTTTATTACAATGCTGCCAAAATTCAACCGGTAGGCATGGTGTTCCTCACTTTTTTCTCCTCCAAACATATTTCTGGGTATTGTTGCCAAACAGCTCCATTTTTATTTCATCTGACCACAGAACTTTCCTCCAGAAGGTCTTATCTTTGTCCTTGTCCAAGATGAAACAAAAATGTAGCTGTTTGGCCTCAATACCCAGCAATATGTTTGGAGGAGAAAAGGTGACCATAATACTACCACCACCATGCTTGACGGTAGGTATGGTGTTCCTTGGATTAAAGGCCTCACCTTTTCTCCTCCTGGGTATTGTGGCCAAACAGCTCCATTTTTGTGGATGTGTGCACAAGTT
This sequence comes from Nerophis ophidion, assembly GCF_033978795.1. Lineage (NCBI taxonomy): Eukaryota > Metazoa > Chordata > Actinopteri > Syngnathiformes > Syngnathidae > Nerophis > Nerophis ophidion. The sequence goes on along the minus strand of NC_084617.1, from coordinate 4,007,532 downwards.
AAAACACAAATCATGATCCCTCTCTGGTCAACATATGAAATAACAAGTGTGTGTAAAAATTTGAAGTGCTCCCCCTTTAGTCAACATGTGGAATAAATTGAAATGTGCCACCTATGGCCAAAATTAATAAAAAAAATAAAATAGGAAAAATGTTTATAGCGACACACTGTAATAACTTCAAGTAATAATGAAGATTAAAAACAATTACAAACAAAAATTTCTGAAAAAAAAAGAACTAAAATCAATGTTTTTCTCACAATGTCTCATGTTTTCTCGTAAAATCATTTCTTTTTAATGCAAAATGGTGACATTTGTCATGTAAAAGTCTGACTTGTATCACAATATTGCCAATTCCTTGTAAAATTATGACATTTTTTAAATAAAATTATGACTTTTGTCATAATTTTGCCGATTGAAATTCCGATTCTTATCATAATATTGCAAAAATGTTAAAGTTTTCCTATAAAATTGTGACTTTTGTCGAGTAAAATGACGACTGTTTTCATAAAATTGCGAAAATGTTAAGCTTTTCTTGTAAAATTGTGATTGCTATTGAGTAAAATTCCAAGTTTTATCATAATATTGCACAAAAGCTAAGGTTTTCTTGTAACATTTTGACTTGCGTTGAGTAAAATGAAGATTTTTATTATAATACTGCCAAAATTCTACCGGTAGGAATGGTGTTCCTCACTTTTTTCTCCTCCAAACATATTTCTGGGTATTGTGGCCAAACAGCTCCATTTTTATTTCATCTGACCACAGAACTTTCCTCCAGAAGGTCTTATCTTTGTCCATGTCCAAGATGAAACAAAAATGTAGCTGTTTGGCCTCAATACCCAGCAATATGTTTGGAGGAGAAAAGGTGAGCATAATACTACCACCACCATGCTTGACGGTAGGCCTGGTGTTCCCTGGATTAAAGTCCTCATCTTTTATGTTTCATCTGACCACAGAACTGTCCTCCAGGAGGTTTTACCAAACAAAAATGTAGCTGTTTGGCCACAACACCCAGCAATATGTTTGGAGGAGAAATCTAATGATTATCTGGAAATGTCACGGCTGTGAAAGCCGGTGAAAGAATTCAACAGAGCTAGAAAGAAAGAAGGAAGTGGAGCCAGAACGATGAAATATTCTCTGGTGGCTGGGAACAGCCCTGTGGTCAAACTGGAGACTGGCCAAGGATCTTTCCATCAATTAGTTGATTTTTTTTTTTTTCTCTATAGCTGAGCCTCACTGCCTTGTTTTGCCCGTCTGTGCCCGTGTTTCCACCGCTGGCAGGCTGCAAGAATGCTTGAGAATGTAGGACACTTCGAGAGCACAAGCCCCGCCTCCATCACTAGCACTAACCATCACAAGAGTACAAGGCGGCTGTTTAGTGGCCGGACTTCTTTAAAATGTCTCGTTTCTCACGTGCAGGTGGCAAAAGGGCGTAGCTGAAAGTGCATCACATGGTTGATGCTCTGCACGCCGCCCGTCATCACGCCGCCCGTCATCACCGCGTCTCAATTACACGTCAAAGTCGAGATGTTTCCAGTTGAGTCCCTGCTGTTGTCACATCTCACTCTGGTGTGGGCCGCCTTCTCTTCCTTTGGCTTGTTGTATCAATGTTGATATTCGACATATAAACAGTATCGTTTGTCTACATCAGGGGTGCCCACACTTTTTCTGCAGGCGAGCTACTTTTCAATTGACCAACTCGAGGGGATCTACCTCATTTATATCCATCATCTTCCGCTTATCCGAGGTCAGGTCGTAGGGGCAACAGCCTAAGCAGGGAAACCCAGACTTTCCTCTCCCCAGCCACTTCGTCTAGCTCTTCCCGGGGGATCCCGAGGCGTTCCCAGGCCAGCCGGGAGACATAGTCTTCCCAACGTGTCCTGGGTCTTCCCCGTGGCCTCCTACCGGTTGGACGTGCCCTAAACACCTCCCTAGGGAGGCGTTCGGGTGGCATCCTGACCAGATGCCCGAACCACCTCATCTGGCTCCTCTCGATGTGGAGGAGCAGCGGCTTTACTTTGAGTTCCTCCCGGATGGCAGAGCTTCTCACCCTATCTCTAAGGGAGAGACCCAAACTCATTTCAGCCGCTTGTACCCGTGATCTTATCCTTTCGGTCATGACCCAAAGCTCATGACCATAGGTGAGGATGGGAACGTAGATCGACCGGTTAATTGAGAGCTTTGCCTTCCGGCTCAGCTCCCTCTTCACCACAACGGATCGATACAACGTCCGCATTACTGAAGACGCCGCACCGATCCGCCTGTCGATCTCACCATCCACTCTTCCCTCACTCGTGAACAAGACTCCTAGGTACTTGAACTCCTCCACTTGGGGCAGGGTCTCCTCCCCAACCCGGAGATGGCACTCCACCCTTTTCCGGGCGAGAACCATGGACTCGGACTTGGAGGTGCTGATTCTCATTCCGGTCGCTTCACACTTGGCTGCGAACCGATCCAGCGAGAGCTGAAGATCCCGGTCAGATGAAGCCATCAGGACCACATCATCTGCAAAAAGCAGAGACCTAATCCTGCGGTCACCAAACCGGAACCCCTCAACTCCTTGACTGCGCCTAGAAATTCTGTCCATAAAAGTTATGAACAGAATCAGTGACAAAGGACAGCCTTGGCGGAGTCCAAACCTCACTGGAAATGTGTTCGACTTACTGCCGGCAATGCGGACCAAGATCCGGCACTGATCGTACAGGGAACGGACCGCCACAATAAGACAGTCCGATACCCCATACTCTCGGAGCACTCCCCACCTCATTTATATATATCATTTATATTTATTTATTTATGAAAGAGACATTTTTGTAAACAAGTTAAATGTGTTTAATGATAATACAAGCATGTGTAACACATATAGATGTCTTTCTTTCACAAAGACAAGAATATAAGTTGGTGTATTACCTGATTCTGATGACTTGCATTGATTGGAATCAGACAGTAATGATGATAACGCCCACATTTTCAAATGGAGGAGAAAAAAAGTTGTCCTTTCTGTACAATTCCACATGAAAGTGGTTGGTTTTTGGCATCTAATTCATCCAGCTTCCATACACTTTACAAGAAAAACATTGGCGGCAAATTCCGTAGCTTGCTTGATTGACATTCACGGCACCCGAGGGTCTTGTGAGATGACGCTGGCTGCTGCCAGTTCATTATTATGAAAAAATGACAGAGAGGAAGGCGAGAAACACTTTTTATTTCAACAGACTTTCGCGCCGTCCCTTCCGTCAAAACTCTAAAGGCCGACTGCACATTTCCTATCTTCACAATAAAAGCCCTGCTTCATGCTGCCTGAGCTAACTAAATACAGAGTCTCGGGATCGCTTGTGCACGCCAGTTTTCCGAGACTCTGTATTTAGTTAGCGCAGGCAGCATGAAGCAGGGCTTTTATTGTGAAGATAGGAAATGTGCAGTCGGCCTTTAGAGTTTTGACGGAAGGTACGGCGTGAGAGTCTGTTGAAATAAAAAAGTGTTTCTCGCCTTCCTCTCGGTCATATTTTCATAATAATGATCTTGCAGCAGCCAGCGTCATCTCACAAGACCCTCCGGTACCGTGAATGTCATTTAAGTGACGTCTTGGTGAAGATTGATGATCACTCATTTTTAGGTCTATTTTTTTTAAAAGCCTGGCTGGAGATCGACTGACACACCCCCCGCGGTCGACTGGTAGCTCGCGATCCACGTAATGGGCACCCCTGCTCTATATAATTGTTATAAGTACACCACTGCATAACATGGTATCTTATTAATAATAAAGACAACAACAAAAAACCAATAAATATACAAACTCCATTTCCATTGGGAAGTGAAGTGAATTATATTTATATAGCGCTTTTTCTCTAGTGACTCAAAGCGCTTTACATAGTGAAACCCAATATCTAAGTTACATTTAAAGCAGTGTGGGTGGCACTGGGAGCAGGTGGGTAAAGTGTCTTGCCCAAGGACACAACGGCAGTGACTAGGATGGCGGATGCGGGAATCGAACCTGCAACCCTCAAGTTGCTGACACGGCCGCTCTAACAACCGAGCTAAGGAAATTGTGTTAGATGTAAATATAAACAGAATACAATGATTTGCGAATCCTTTTCAAGCCATATTCAGTTGAATATGCTACAAAGACAACATATTTGATGTTCGAACTCATAAACTTTAAATATTTTTTGGGCAAATAATAATTAACTTAGAATTTCATGGCCGCAACAAGTGCCAAAGTAGTTGGGAAAGGGCATGTTCACCACTGTATTTATGTTACGTTCCAGATGGCTCGAAGTCTAGGGATCATAGGGGAACGCAACATAAAAGTGTATAAATCAAATGAGTTGTAAATTAAAGTGAAGTGAAGTGAATTATATTTATATAGCACTTTTTCTCTAGTGACTCAAAGCGCTTAACATAGTGAAACCCAATATCTAAGTTAGGTTTAAAGCAGTGTGGGTGGCACTGGGAGCAGGTGGGTAAAGTGTCTTGCCCAAGGACACAACGGCAGTGACTAGGATGGCGGATGCGGGAATCGAACCTGCAACCCTCAAGTTGCTGAGACGGCCGCTCCTCTACCAACCGAGCTAAACCGCCCCGGGAAATTGTGTTAGATGTAAATATAAACAGAATACAATGATTTGCAAATCCTTTTCAAGCCATATTCAGTTGAATATGCTACAAAGACAACATATTTGATGTTCAAACTCATAAACTTTAAATATTTTTTGGGCAAATAATAATTAACTTAGAATTTCAAGGCCGCAACAAGTGCCAAAGTAGTTGGGAAAGGGCATGTTCACCACTGTATTTATGTTACGTTCCGGATGGCTCGAAGTCTAGGGATCATAGGGGAACGCAACATAAAAGTGTATAAATCAAATGAGTTGTAAATTAAAGTGAAGTGAATTATATTTATATAGCGCTTTTTCTCTAGTGACTCAAAGCGCTTTACATAGTGAAACCCAATATCTAAGTTACATTTAAAGCAGTGTGGGTGGCACTGGGAGCAGGTGGGTAAAGTGTCTTGCCCAAGGACACAACGGCAGTGACTAGGATGGCGGATGCGGGAATCGAACCTGCAACCCTCAAGTTGCTGAGACGGCCGCTCTACCAACCGAGCTAAGAAAATTGTGTTCGATGTAAATATAAACAGAATACAATGATTTGCAAATCCTTTTCAAGCCATATTCAGTTGAATATGCTACAAAGACAACATATTTGATGTTCAAACTCATAAACTTTAAATATTTTTTGGGCAAATAATAATTAACTTATAATTTCAAGGCCGCAACAAGTGCCAAAGTAGTTGGGAAAGGGCATGTTCACCACTGTATTTATGTCACGTTCCGGACGGCTCGAAGTCTAGGGATCATAGGGTAACGCAACATAAAAGTGTATAAATCAAATGAGTTGTAAATTAAAGTGAAGTGAATTATATTTATATAGCGCTTTTTCTCTAGTGACTCAAAGCGCTTTACATAGTGAAACCCAATATCTAAGTTACATTTAAAGCAGTGTGGGTGGCACTGGGAGCAGGTGGGTAAAGTGTCTTGCCCAAGGACACAACGGCAGTGACTAGGATGGCGGATGCGGGAATCGAACCTGCAACCCTCAAGTTGCTGAGACGGCCACTCTACCAACCGAGCTAAGGAAATTGTGTTCGATGTAAATATAAACAGAATACAATGATTTGCGAATCCTTTTCAACCCATATTCAGTTGAATATGCTACAAATACAACATATTTGATGCTCAAACTCATAAACTTTATTTTTTTTTGCAAATGATAATTAACTTAGAATTTCATGGCTGCAACACGTGCCAAAGTAGTTGGGAAAGGGCATGTTCACCACTGTATTTATTTTACGTTCCGGATGGCTCGAAGTCTAGGGATCATAGGGGAACGCAACATAAAAGTGTATAAATCAAATGAGTTGTAAATGAAAGTGAAGTTGGCGGATGCGGGAATCGAACCTGCAACCCTCAAGTTGCTGAGACGGCCGCTCAATTTAGTGTTGATTGGCAACACTAAATTGGCCCTAGTGTGTGAATGTTGTCTGTCTGTCTGTGTTGGCCCTGCGATGAGGTGGCGACTTGTCCAGGGTGTACCCCGCCTTCCGCCCGATTGTAGCTGAGATAGGCGCCAGCGCCCCCCGCGACCCCAGAAGGGAATAAGCGGTAGAAAATGGATGGATGAAGTTTTTGTTATTCATGCCACTGTGCAAGTGTTTTTGTTTCATGTTTATAGTTTATAGCCTTTGTGCTAGTCTTTTGTTTCATAGCCCAAGTTTTGTACCTCCATTGTGAGCGCTTTTTGTTGGTTCCTGTTTTTAGTTTATTAGTGTTAAAATTACCTTCACAGCGTTTCCACTCCATTCGCTTTGCACCTCGGGAAAACAAACCGAGACCAAGTCCAAGCCTGACAGCTTTGGTGTCATTGTGTTCGTTTCATGCTCCGTTCTTGCCACAGTAAGTCTTGCTTGTTTTATTCAATGTCAAGTAAGTTCTTTTGTTATTCAAACCACAGTTTATTGCGTTGTTTAGTTCATGTTTCATGTCCCAAGTTGTTTTTGTTTGTACCCCGCCTTCCGCCCGATTGTAGCTGGGATGGGCGCCGGCGCCCCCCGCAACCCCAGAGGGGAGTGGGCGGTAGAAAATGGATGGAAGGATGGATGGATATTTCACAACTGGATTTCTTGCGCAGGTGAATTCCTATGACAATTCCACGCTGGAAATCACTGAAAGCGGCCCATTTTTTCACAAATGTTTGTAGAAACAGTCTCCATGCCCAAGTGCTTGATTTGATACAAGTGATTCTCATCATTTGGATGGGTGTCCAAACACTTTTGGCAGTATAGTGTATGTCCAATGTGAGGACTTCCAGGCCTGAATGGAATAAAGTGGGATTGTTTTTTATTCGAACAGCTTGGTTGTATTTCCAATGAAGTGAGAGTGTGTGTCTACAGTATAATTGTGTTGTCGTACAAACATGACATACAAATATTCAGCAGACCTTGCTTAAAAACAAGCACTTTTAGTCTCCCGCCATATGCTCCATAATTGTCACCAAATAGTCCCCCCGTGTGCAGGTAGCATGCCGGGCTTTATGGGAGCCTTCTTGGCGTACAGCAGCTTTATGGGAGCCTTCTTGGCGTACAGCAGCTTTATGGGAGCCTTCTTGGCGTACAGCAGCTTTATGGGAGCCTTCTTGGCGTACAGCAGCTTTATGGGAGCCTTCTTGGCGTACAGCAGCTTTATGGGAGCCTTCTTGGCGTACAGCAGCTGCCTGCGGAGGCTGTGAAAGACATCCTGAGTGAAGATTAGCGGCAAAGTTGAAAAGGTCAAAAAAGGGATAAAAATGAGTCCACGTTGTTCGGACTTTTCGTTGTTTCTTGTTTCGACTCAAAGAAAGGTCTCGGTTGTGTGAGTTGAAAACGGAATGATAACATTGAGATCACGTCAAATCTTTGTTTGCTCGTATTTCCTTGAATTGCCGCCGGGGCGCTAATCAATTTTAAACCTCTTCTCATACCAAAGGCATGCGGTAAATTTAGGCCTGCGCTTATACATTTGAGTGTGATGTAAGGATACCATCCTGAAAAGCACATTTAATTAAAAAAAAACGTTATTATGGTCTTACCTTTACTTATAAATGAAGTCCGTGCGCAGCTCCTTCTGATCAAAAGGATCGATAACTTGTTTATAGAAGTCTTCCTTATCTTTCTTCAGTTTTAAAAGTATCTCTGTCTCGATGGAGATCTTCCTTTATCACCTCCTGCTTCGATTGAAAGTCCAGTTTAGAAAACGGTCTTAGTTTAGATATGTAATCCTCCATGTTAAAAGTGCAAGCGAGAGGAAAAAATAAACTCTTGCTGCTTGTTGTCACTTCTTCTGCAGCCGAGTAGTCGCAAGAAGGATCTCTAGCGCCCTCTACCACCAGGAGGCGGGAGTCATTTAATGACTCATATTTGACACACGCAGCTACGGTATATTAATAAAACATAGCTGCTTACTGTGCTTTTTAGCATATTCGTGGGTTCTTCCGAGGATGTTGTAGTCGTAATGATTTGTGCAGTCCTTTGAGACATTTGTGATTTGGGGCTATATAAATAAACATTGATTGATTGATTGATATTCAATAGCTTGGGACTTAAATCCTACTGAATAGCTCTTAATCTTCTTCCCTTTATGCGATTTCAAATGATTGAAATCAGCCTCCTCCATTTTGAAAATGATGACAGGTGAAGTGTCACTCGTGACGTGACGAGTTTGACCCGGTGGAAATTCTAGACATGCGCTAATAAAAATGGTATTTTTCGAAACGAGTTTGACCCGGCAATAATTCTAGGCAGGCGCATACTATATACCCGGCGGCAATTCAAGGAAATAGGGTATGTTCAAATACTGAACAGATGTTTACCTTATCCCAATGAACATCTGTAAACATCAATACATTTTTCTGCCAGTTTCTTCATCCCACAGAGATTCTTCTTTTGTGTTATTGCATCTGCAGTTCCCACACAAGGTTCCAACATTGTTTGTCAACACTGTCTGCTCTCATTTTCTCGCACATTTGACCCTCTGATGTTCTGTGTACCTACACTCTGTCCTCCTCCTGTCTCGGCCTGCTGGCTGTTTGTGTGTGTGTGTGTGTGTGTGTGTGTGTGTGTGTGTGTGTGTGTGTGTGTGTGTGTACGTGTGTGTGTGGGGGGGGGGGGGGGGGGGGTTGGGGGGGTACACAGAATATCAATTTCCACACTGACTGTGCAGAAAGTCTTTGCACTATGCGCTTCAGCATCCGCAGACCAACTCTCTGTCAGTTTACGTGGCCTACCACTTGGTGGCTGAGTTGCTGTTGTTCCCCAAACTCTTCCATTTTCTTATAATAAAGCCGACAGTTGACTTTGGAATATTTAGTAGTGAGGATATTTCACGACTGGATTTGTTGCACAGGTGGCATCCCATGACAGTTCCACGCTGGAAATCACTGAAAGCGGACCATTTTTTCACAAATGTTTGCCTAAGTGCTTGATTTGATACACCAGGTGATTTGGACACCTGGTTCTCATCATTTGGATGGGTGGCCAAATACTTTTGGCAATATAGTGTATCTTGGAGTGTAAGTGTATGACGTCCTTGGTACTTCTAAACTCTGTATGAATGTATTCTTCAGCCACTGAACATCATTACTTCGAGTCAATCGGTGACTACAATGACCAGGGTCATAGGAGGGAATATTTCAGACTTAAAAGGCATTTGTGTACTAACTTCTTGTGATTATTTGTTCACGTGTGTAATATTTTAATTATTTGTGTTTCTCCCTTTTGTTATTTTAGATCACAACCATTTGAATAATGCAGCCTTGTCTCCCCTGGGACCTGCCATGGCCTTGTCTCACCCTCACAACAACCTCGGCATCGGTTTTAACAAGTATTCTTCACTCAAGGGAGTGGGTAAGTAGTTCGCACACCAACTTTAAATACTTATACGTAGTATTTCACACATAAGCTTTAAATACTTATACATGGAGTGCTATTGAGGTGGAGTACATACACAGCATTCATAAGCAAGGTGACTTACATTATGAATAATAATGTTTCCTGTTTGTATTGCACTTATTTAGAGGGGCATACAGCCCACCTCTGATTTTTTATGTTCACTGAGGGGAGATGACAACAACAGACACCAGAGGACAGTAATGTTCAATAATTTATTATATATATAGTCAATACATATATATAATAACAAACAATACAACTAAACTATAAAATGGAGTGTGTGACCAAAATACAAGAGTGTGTGGTGTAAGACTATGTGTGTAGATAGCTGAAGTGTGTTACCAAGTGTGGATGAGAGCGAAGGAACATGGAAGTCCATGGGAAAGGCAGGTGATCCAGGCGGGAGAGAAGCGTCAGAGTCCGAGTCAATGCGAGGGGGTCGAGATCCGGGAAGGCAGTCGAGATCCAGAGGGGAGCGAGACGCACATCTTGAAACCAAGGCAACGGAAGGAAAACACTGCGGGCACACGGGAGAAGACGGGGGATATGTCAAGCCACGGAGAGGAAACAAGGAGAGAGCATAAAGCTTGTCGCTTACGGTTCACCATAGAGAAGCAAATTTCCCGCAAGCATCCCTGGGTCCACTGGTCCTTTAAGCAGTTCACCTTCATCAGTACCAGGTGTGTAGATTGCAGATTGTCTGCAGGCTTGTCGCTGCGTGGGCGTGCTGCTCTCAGCGCGAGCAGGGGCGTGTCCGAGCGCGCTGTCAGCAGAGCCTCTGGGTTCTCCCGCAGAGGAGGGAGAAGCAGACTGCGCGTGCGCCATAACAGATTTCGTATCAACATGTGCAATAAGAGTGACACGCACATTAGTTCCAGCTGCAATAACACTCCATGTCTCTCTTTAATTGCCGTTGTTCGCGCACGACGAAAGGAGGTCAACGAGACCTGTGGCTGCTCCCTGAGGTGACTCCACCCCGAGCATTTCGGCAAATAATTACAAGTCACGCACTCATCCGGGACAACGATTAGTCAAATGGATTTAGTGGAAGGGAGCAGGGAAGGACAACAATTTGAATTCCAGAAGTGGGAGAGACCCAAGGACTGTGACTTGCAGGGCGGCGTGGTTTGAAGGGACCAGATGCAGAGTCGGATGGTTTACTTTTTTGTACAAAATGACCACAATGACATTAAGAACTTTTCTTTGTATTTTCAAGATGATTGAGTTGAATGTTTACCTTTTTGTATTCTGACTGGAAATGGAAACATGTCCGACTGTTCAAAGCAGAAATCAGATTGACTGACCAAGCTTGGGTTCTCATTCCTTTAACCCAATTTTTGCAACCTTTGACGGTAGCTCGAGAGTCCTCCTGTTCGGATTCTTTCTTTGTCTTACTTGTTTGTGATTCATCTTGGTGTGTGAAGCCTGCCTTGCTCTTTTCTTGCATCTGACCGCCGATTGGTCGGTTTCTGCATGTTGTCAATCATTGTTACTTTGGCAAGAAGGCAGCCCCAGAAAGCCAATCGGTGTCCATTTTCCCGCCTGGCCCTAGTGTTTGACTTGTCTCCATTAGGATTGTACAATATAGTAGTTAGGTCTTTATTCTCACTGCACAAGTACAACGAAACTTTGTTTTCAGCACAAACCTGTTCATGGTTAGACAAACAAACAGTGTAGAGGAGTACAGAACAGGAACACTGATGGGTCGCCACAAGGCGCCCCGTAAAAGATGGGGTCAAGGTTAATGCTGGGGGAGGATGAGTAAAACAATACAATCCCCTGGGAGGAGCTGGACGAAAGGGAAGTCTGGGCTTCCATGCTTAGGCTGCTGCCCCCGCTACCCGACCTCAGATAAGCGGAAGAAGATGGATGAATGGGAATCGATTCTCCATCCATCCATCCATCATCTTCCGCTTATCCGAGGTCGGGTCGCGGGGGCAGCAGCCTAAGCAGGGAAGCCCAGACTTCCCTATCCCCAGCCACTTCGTCTAGCTCTTCCCGGGGGATCCCGAGGCGTTCCCAGGCCAGCCGGGAGACATAGTCTTCCCAACGTGTCCTGGGTCTTCCCCGTGGCCTCCTACCGGTTGGACGTGCCCTAAACACCTCCCTAGGGAGGCGTTCGGGTGGCATCCTGACCAGATGCCCGAACCACCTCATCTGGCTCCTCTCGATGTGGAGGAGCAGCGGCTTTACTTTGAGTTCCTCCCGGATGACAGAGCTTCTCACCCTATCTCTAAGGGAGAGACCCAGAATCATTTGGGCCGCTTGTACCCGTGATCTTATCCTTTCGGTCATGACCCAAAGCTCATGACCATAGGTGAGGATGGGAACGTAGATCGACCGGTAAATTGAGAGCTTTGCCTTCCGGCTCAGCTCCTTCTTCACCACAACGGATCGGTACAACGTCCGCATTACTGAAGACGCCGCACCGATCCGCCTGTCGATCTCACCATCCACTTGTGAACAAGACTCCTAGGTACTTGAACTCCTCCACTTGGGGAATCGATTCTTTGGTGTGAAAATAAATGATAAATTGGTTATACTTGTATAGCGCTTTTCTACCTTCAAGATACTTCAAGAAACAACAGTATTTCCACATTCACCCATTCACACACACGTTCACACACTGATGGAGGGAGCTGCCATGCGAGGCCCTAACCACCACCCATCAGGAGCAAGGGTGAAGTGTCTTGCTCGCGGACACAACGGACATAACGAGGTTGGTAGAAGGTGGGGATCGAACCAACTGTACCACACCGTCACCCAAATACGCCCTTAGACAACTTGTCATGTCTGTTGATAGTGTTTTTGTTTGGCCATGTGCTGTTTGACCTTTGTGCGGCATAGCTCGGTTGGTAGAGTGGCCGTGTCAGCAACTTGAGGGTTGCAGGTTCGATTCCCGCTTGTGCCATCCTAGTTACTGCCGTTGTGTCCTTGGGCAAGACACTTTACCCACCTGCTCCCAGTGCCACCCACACTGCTTTAAATGGAACTTAGATATTGGGTGTCACTATGTAAAGCGCTTTGAGTCACTAGAGAAAAGCGCTATATAAATATAATAATTCACTTCACTTTGGACTCTTTAAGTTCCTGTTTTTTTTCACTCCCTTGTTTTGTTTCCTGTCTCTGATTAATGCTCGCCCGCTCACCTGCTTCCACAGCACTAATCAGAGGCAGTATTTAAGCTCGTCTTTGCCAGTCAGTCGCCCCGGGTGTCATTCTGTCACAGGACTACTTGGGACATAGCGTCTAGAAAAAAACATGATTTAATCTTGACTAAAAAAAAGGTACAAACAAAAGGTGCGCACAAGGCGGAGGCAAAAACAACTTGGGACATGAAGCATGAACTAAACAACGCAATAAACTGTGGTTTGAATAACAAAATAACTTACTTGACATTATATGAAATAAGCTTGGTCTCGGTTTGTTTTCCCGAGGTGCAAAGCGAATGGAGTGGAAACGGCGTGAAGGTAATTTTAACACTAATAAACTAAAAACAGGAACCAACAAAAAGCGCTCACAATGGAGGTACAAAACTTGGGCTATGAAACAAAAGACTAGCACAAAGGCTATAAACTATAAACATGAAACAAAAACACTTGCACAGTGGCATGAATAACAAAAACTTCATCCATCCATTTCCTACCGCTTATTCCCTTTTGGGGTCGCGGGGGGCGCTGGCGCCTATCTCAGCTACAATCGGGCGGAAGGCGGGGTACACCCTGGACAAGTCGCCACCTCATCGCAGGGCCAACACAGATAGACAGACAACATTCACACACTAGGGCCAATTTAGTGTTGCCAATCAACCTATCCCCAGGTGCATGTCTTTGGAAGTGGGAGGAGCCTATCCCCAGGTGCATGTCTTTGGAAGTGGGAGGAAGCCGGAGTACCCGGAGGGAACCCACGCATTCACGGGGAGAACATGCAAACTCCACACAGAAAGATCCCGAGCCTGGATTTGAACCCAGGACTGTAGGAACTTCGTATTGTGAGGCAGACGCACTAACCCCTCTGCCACCGTGAAGCCCCAAAAACTTACGTGGACAAAATGGACAGCATTGCAAGGCATGAAGCAGATAATCGAGGGCGTGAAGGAAGTGATGTTGCCAGACTGACAAACTGGTAACTGTGGCTTAAATAATGAACATGATAAGTGAAAACAGGTGTGAGACAAGACAGGTGAACTGATTGGTTGTCATGGTAACAAAACAGGGAGTGAAAAAAAAATAAGGAACTTAGATTCCAAAGGGTCAAAATCACCTGGTATTCCTAGGCAGTCTCCCATCCAAGTACTAACCAGGCCTGACACTGCTTAGTTTTGAGAACAGATAAGATCGGGGGATGCTCAGGGTAATGTGACCGTACAAAACTCATGATCAGACATGACAGAAAACTAAATCAGTTGGCATGGTAAGACAAACAAGGAAATGCAAAACAGAACTAAATGTCCAAAAAACTAAACATAGCATGACAAAAAACAAAACATGAACCATAGGCGTGGCAAAAGCGACTGACTGGCAAAGACGAGCTTAAATACTGCCTGTCATGATCATGTTTTTTGTGGTATTTCTGTTTGTTTGGACTCCCTTTGTTGTTTGTGCGCCTTGTGAGTTAGTTTCGTCACCATGGTTACTTGATTTTCACCTGCCGTGCACGCACACCTGTTACTCATCAGAGACTATTTAAGCCTACCTTTGTTCTCACTCGTTCTGCCTTCATTGTGTTCGCTGCATGCAACCAGTTTTCTGCCTAGTCTCGAGTTTTTGCCGGTGTTTTGTTAGTTTTCTGTGCTAAGTGTTTAGCCTTAGCTTCTACGTGCGACCGGCACGCATACGCTTTTTTTTTGTCGTATGAGTTTTATGAGTGACTGTAAATAAATCAAGTACCTAGGAGTCTTGTTCACGAGTGAGGGAAGAGTGGATCGTGAGATCGACAGGCGGATCGGTGCGGCGTCTTCAGTAATGCGGACGTTGTACCGATCCGTTGTGGTGAAGAAGGAGCTGAGCCGGAAGGCAAAGCTCTCAATTTACCGGTCGATCTACGTTCCCATCCTCATCTATGGTCATGAGCTTTGGGTCATGACCGAAAGGATAAGATCACGGGTACAAGCGGCCGAAATGAGTTTCCTCCGCCGGGTGGCGGGGCTCTCCCTTAGAGATAGGGTGAGAAGCTCTGCCATCCGGGAGGAACTCAAAGTAAAGCCGCTGCTGCTCCACATGGAGAGGAGCCAGATGAGGTGGTTCGGGCATCTGGTCAGGATGCCACCCGAACGCCTCCCTAGGGAGGTGTTTAGGGCACGTCCAACCGGTAGGAGGCCACGGGGACGACCCAGGACACGTTGGGAAGACTATGTCTCCCGGCTGGCCTGGGAACGCCTCGGGATCCCCCGGGAAGAGCTAGACGAGGTGGCTGGGGAGAGGGAAGTCTGGGTTTCCCTGCTTAGGCTGTTGCCCCCGCAACCCGACCTCGGATAAGCGGAAGATGATGGATGGATGGATGGATGTAAATAAATCATTTCCTACCACACGTCTTGGTCCGGAGCCGTCCGTTCTGCATTCCGGGAGAACAATCCTGCATAAAGATGCGACCCCCACTGCCTCTGATTAGTGCTCGGGAAGCAGGTGAGCGGGCGAGCACTAATCAGAGACAGGTGGACACAATTTGCAACCATGCCAACAAAACAAGGGAGTGACAAAAAACCGGAACAGCACATGGCCAAACAAAAACATGATCAACAGACCTGACAGACGTAAGTGATCCTGGTCATTTATTCAGTCTCTTGACGCCTGGGAGCTGCAGATTCACCGTGAGTGGAGGGTGGGTCGGATAAGGCGAGCAGAGGGACTCAAAACACAAGTCCTAAATGATTACATAACACGCGGTTATTTCACAGGAAACAACCAAAAAGCCCTAAAACAAGAAGCCAAGTCCACTACAGAGAGTTGACAGAAGGACTCCACTATGCTAACTCGTACGGTTAAAAACCATACCGTGCTCCTATTAGATCTGCTTGTTTTCAGTCCTGTTACGCATGACATTGAGCCGCATTAATAGTCCATTAGCATGGAGTATCGAACACGACCGGGCTCGGCACATATTTATGGACACGCTCCTCGTCTGTCTCCAGCTCCGCCACTGGAAGGTCGACGGTTATTGACTGCTCCCCTTCATCCCGACCGGGGGTGTCCCCACTTTTTTCTGCAGGCCAGCGACTTTTCGATGGACCAAAGTGGAGAGGATCGTGCAAATATATCATTTGTGTTGATGTGTTTATGAAAGGGAGGTCGGCAAGTTAACACACCTTTCTTTCCTGGAGACAAGAATATAAGTTGGTGTGATTGTGATGACTTGCATTGATTGGAATCAGACAGTAAGTCTCATCTTAAAACTCATCTGTATACTCTAGCCTTTAAATAGACCTCCTTTTTAGACCAGTTGATCTGCCGCTTCTTTTCTTTCTCCTATGTCCCCCCCTCCCTTGTGGAGGGGGTCCGGTCCGATGACCATGGGTGAAGTACTGGCTGTCCAGAGTCGAGACCCAGGATGGACCGCTCGTCGAGACCCAGGATGGACCGCTCGCCTGTATCGGTTGGGGACATCTCTACGCTGCTGATCCGCTTGAGATGGTTTCCTGTGGACGGGACTCTCACTGCTGTGTTGGAGCCACTATGGATTGAACTTTCGCAGTATCATGTTAGACCCGCTCGACATCCATTGCTTTCGGTCCCCTAGAGGGGGGGGGGTTGCCCACATCTGAGGTCCTCTCCAAGGTTTCTCATAGTCAGCATTGTCACTGGCGTCCCACTGGATGTGAATTCTCCCTGCCCACTGGGTGTGAGTTTTCCTTGCCCTTTTGTGGGTTCTTCCGAGGATGTTGTAGTCGTAATGATTTGTGCAGTCCTTTGAGACATTTGTGATTTGGGGCTATATAAATAAACATTGATTGATTGAGTAGTGATGATAACCTCCACATGTTCAATACCACATGAAAGTGCTTGCTTCCATACTCCTTTTTATACACTTTACAAGAAATACATCGGCGGCAATCTCCGTAGCTTGCTAGCTTTCTGAGACTCTTATTTTGTTAGGGCAGGCAGGATAGAGCAGAGCTTTTATTGTGAAGACAGGAACTGTGCGGTCGGTCTTTAGAGTTTTGACTGCAGGTACGATTGAAATAAGTGCTTCTCGCCTTCCTGTTGGTCATTTATTCTTAATAATGATCTGACAGCAGCCAGCGACATCACACAAGACCCTCGGCTGCCGTGAATGTCAATCAAGTGACCAAAGTCATGTCTTGGTGAAGATTGACGATCGCAAATTTTTAGTTCTATTTTTTTAATGCCTGGCTGGCGAGGTACTGACACACCTTCCACTATCATCTTACACCCTCCACCATGGACTGACACACCCTCCACCATGGACTGACACACCCTCCACCATGGACTGACACACCCTCCACCATGGACTGACACACCCTCCACCATGGACTGACACACCCTCCACCAGGGAATGACACACCCTCCACCATGGACTGACACACCCTCCATCATGGACTGACACACCCTCCATCATGGGTTGACACACCCTCCACCATGGACCATGGACTGACACACCCTCCACCATGGACTGACACACCCTCCGCCATGGACTGGACTGAAACACCCTTACCATTGACTGACACACCCTCCACCATGGACTGACACACCCTCCACCATGGACAGACACACCCTCCACCAGGGAATGACACACCCTCCACCATGGACCGACACACCCTCCATCATGGACTGACACACCCTCCACCATGGACAGACACACCCTCCACCATGGACTGACACACCCTCCACCATGGACTGACACACCCTCCACCATGGACACACACACCCTCCACCATGGACTGACACACCCTCCACCATGGACACACACACCCTCCACCATGGACTGACACACCCTCCACCATGGACAGACACACCCTCCACCAGGGAATGACACACCCTCCACCATGGACCGACACACCCTCCATCATGGACTGACACACCCTCCACCATGGACAGACACACCCTCCACCATGGACTGACACACCCTCCACCATGGACACACACACCCTCCACCATGGACTGACACACCCTCCACCATGGACACACACACCCTCCACCATGGACTGACACACCCTCCACCATGGACACACACACCCTCCACCATGGACTGACACACCCTCCACCATGGACAGACACACCCTCCACCAGGGAATGACACACCCTCCACCATGGACCGACACACCCTCCACCATGGACTGACACACCCTCCACCATGGACTGACACACCCTCCACCATGGACTGACACACCCTCCACCATGGACACACACACCCTCCACCATGGACTGACACACCCTCCACCATGGACTGACACACCCTCCACCATGGACTGACACACCCTCCACCATGGACACACACACCCTCCACCATGGAATGACACACCCTCCACCATGGACAGACACACCCTCCACCATGGACTGACACACCCTCCACCATGGACTGACACACCCTCCACCATGGACACACACACCCTCCGCCATGGACTGACACACCCTCCACCATGGACTGACACACCCTCCACCATGGACTGACACACCCTCCACCATGGACACACACACCCTCCACCATGGACTGACACACCCTCCACCTTGGACTGACACACCCTCCACCATGGACTGACACACCCTCCACCATGGACATAATGGGCACCCCTGGTCTAAATAAAAATGTGAGCTCATGCGGGAAACAAACAAAAAAAATACATTTATGGCATCCAGGATTTACTGTAATAAAAAAGGGCACAATAACAATGAGAAAAGGTGACAAGGTGGTAATGTCAGTGCCACACAAGCAGTGGTGTGGACAGTGGTGTGGACAGTGGTGTGGACAGTGGTGGGGACAGTGGTGTGGACAGTGGTGTGGACAGTGGTGTGGACAGTGGTGGGGACAGTGGTGTGGACAGTGGTGTGGACAGTGGTGTGGACAGTGGTGTGGACAGTGGGGTGGACAGTGGTGTGGACAGTGGTGGGGACAGTGGTGTAGACAGTGGTGTGGACAGTGGTGCGGACAGTGGTGTGGACAGTGGTGCGGACAGTGGTGTGGAGAGTGGTGTAGACAGTGGTGTGGACAGTGGTGTGGAGAGTGGTGTAGACAGTGGTGTGGACAGTGGTGTGGACAGTGGTGTGGACAGTGGTGTGGACAGTGGTGGGGACAGTGATGTGGACAGTGGTGTGGACAGTGGTGTGGACAGTGATGTGGACAGTGGTGGGGACAGTGGTGTGGACAGTGGTGTGGACAGTGGTGGGGACAGTGGTGGGGACAGTGGTGTGGACAGTGGTGGGGACAGTGGTGGGGACAGTGGTATGGACAGTGGTGGGGACAGTGGTGTGGACAGTGGTGTGGACAGTGGTGTGGACAGTGTTGTGGACAGTGGTGTGGACAGTGTTGTGGACAGTAGTGTGGACAGTGTTGTGGACAGTGGTGGGGACAGTGGTGTGGACAGTGGTGTGGACAGTGTTGTGGACAGTGGTGTGGACAGTGGTGCGGACAGTGGTGGGGACAGTGGTGTGGACAGTGGTGTGGACAGAGGTGTGGACAGTGGTGGGGACAGTGATGTGGACAGTGGTGTGGACAGTGGTGTGGACAGTGGTGTGGACAGTGTTGTGGACAGTGGTGGGGACAGTGGTGTGGACAGTGTTGTGGACAGTGGTGTGGACAGTGGTGTGGACAGTGGTGGGGAGAGTGGTGTGGACAGTGTTGTGGACAGTGGTGGGGAGAGTGGTGTGGACAGTGTTGTGGACAGGGGTGTGGACAGTGGTGTGGACAGTGGTGGGGAGAGTGGTGTGGACAGTGTTGTGGACAGTGGTGTGGACAGTGATGTGGACAGTGGTGTGGACAGTGGTGTGGACAGTGGTGGGGACAGTGGTGTAGACAGTGGTGTGGACAGTGGTGCGGACAGTGGTGTGGACAGTGGTGCGGACAGTGGTGTGGAGAGTGGTGTAGACAGTGGTGTGGACAGTGGTGTGGAGAGTGGTGTAGACAGTGGTGTGGACAGTGGTGTGGACAGTGGTGTGGACAGTGGTGTGGACAGTGGTGGGGACAGTGATGTGGACAGTGGTGTGGACAGTGGTGTGGACAGTGATGTGGACAGTGGTGGGGACAGTGGTGTGGACAGTGGTGTGGACAGTGGTGGGGACAGTGGTGGGGACAGTGGTGTGGACAGTGGTGGGGACAGTGGTGGGGACAGTGGTATGGACAGTGGTGGGGACAGTGGTGTGGACAGTGGTGTGGACAGTGGTGTGGACAGTGTTGTGGACAGTGGTGTGGACAGTGTTGTGGACAGTAGTGTGGACAGTGTTGTGGACAGTGGTGGGGACAGTGGTGTGGACAGTGGTGTGGACAGTGTTGTGGACAGTGGTGTGGACAGTGGTGCGGACAGTGGTGGGGACAGTGGTGTGGACAGTGGTGTGGACAGAGGTGTGGACAGTGGTGGGGACAGTGATGTGGACAGTGGTGTGGACAGTGGTGTGGACAGTGGTGTGGACAGTGTTGTGGACAGTGGTGGGGACAGTGGTGTGGACAGTGTTGTGGACAGTGGTGTGGACAGTGGTGTGGACAGTGGTGGGGAGAGTGGTGTGGACAGTGTTGTGGACAGTGGTGGGGAGAGTGGTGTGGACAGTGTTGTGGACAGGGGTGTGGACAGTGGTGTGGACAGTGGTGGGGAGAGTGGTGTGGACAGTGTTGTGGACAGTGGTGTGGACAGTGATGTGGACAGTGGTGTGGACAGTGGTGTGGACAGTGGTGTGGACAGTGGTGCGGACAGTGGTGTGGACAGTGTTGCGGACAGTGGTGTGGACAGTGGTGCGGACAGTGGTGTGGAGAGTGGTGTAGACAGTGGTGTGGACAGTGGTGTGGAGAGTGGTGTAGACAGTGGTGTGGACAGTGGTGTGGACAGTGGTGTGGACAGTGGGGTGGACAGTTGTGTGGACAGTGGTGGGGACAGTGGTGTGGACAGTGGTGTGGACAGTGGTGTGGACAGTGGTGGGGACAGTGGTGGGGACAGTGGTGGGGACAGTGGTGTGGACAGTGGTGGGGACAGTAGTGTGGAGAGTGGTGTGGACAGTGGTGTGGACAGTGGTGTGGACAGTGGTGTGGACAGTGTTGTGGACAGTGGTGTGGACAGTGGTGTGGACAGTGGTGGGGACAGTGGTGTGGACAGTGGTGTGGACAGTGATGTGGACAGTGTTGTGGACAGTGGTGTGGAGAGTGGTGTGGACAGTGGTGTGGACAGTGGTGTAGACAGTGGTGTGGACAGTGGTGTGGACAGTGGTGTGGACAGTGTTCTGGACAGTGGTGTGGACAGTGGTGTGGCCTGTGTTGTGGACAGTGGTGTGGACAGTGTTGTGGACAGTGGTGTGGACAGTGGTGTGGACAGTGGTGGGAACAGTGGTGTGGAGAGTGGTGTAGACAGATGTGTGGACAGTGGTGTGGACAGTGGTGTGGACAGTGGTGTGGACAGTGGTGGGGACAGTGGTCTGGACAGTGGTGTGGACAGTGGTGTGGACAGTGGTGGGGACAGTGGTGTGGACAGTGTTGTGGACAGTGGTGTGGACAGTGGTGTGGACAGTGTTCTGGACAGTGGTGTGGACAGTGGTGTGGCCTGTGTTGTGGACAGTGGTGTGGACAGTGTTGTGGACAGTGGTGTGGACAGTGTTGTGGACAGTGGTGTGGACAGTGGTGTGGACAGTGGTGTGGACAGTGGTGTGGACAGTGGTGTGGACAGTGGTGTGGACAGTGGTGGGGACAGTGGTGTGGACAGTGGTGTGGACAGTGTTGTGGACAGTGGTGTGGACAGTGGTGTGGACAGTGGTGTGGACAGTGGTGGGGACAGTGGTGTGGACAGTGGTGTGGACAGTGTTGTGGACAGTGGTGTGGACAGTGGCTACATCCGATGCCCTGTGGCTTTTCTCCCTGTCCTCCTCGAACATAGCAACATGTTCCTCGGGCCTGCCTAACAAACATGTAGTCCGAGGCACGTGGTCTACACGCCATCACCACGCATCACATGGAAGGACAGATGAGGAATGATGCAAGTACAATCAGTGACACGCACGTGACCTCAGGGAACTTGCTTCTTGTTCACCCTGCTAGAACATCACCCCGCGTGGAACACTGGGACTACGCTCGGAAAGACTGCTGGGTTGCTTTCTTTCATAACAGGGCTGTCAAATATTAGTCGTGGTCAAAAAGTAAGTAGGATGTTTTGAGTTTACCTTAATTTCTTTTTGTGATTTAGCCATTCCTTTACCACTTTTGACGTGTCTTTGTTTTCATTGTCCTGTTGGAACACGCACCTTCGCCCAAGAATATAACAAGAGAAACTAGAGAGGAGTTGTACAATCTTTGAGTCTATTAGTCCTGCACTTGGGATGAAGCAGTCTAGCACTGAACAGGCTCCTCTGGCTACTGATAACAGTATGCAGAGGGTGACTGGCATCATCCAGGATGCTCACTAGTTTTTCCACAGTCCTCTTCTCTGCCACCGTGTCAGGTTCAAACACTGATGACATCTATTAATCAGACAAGAAGCAAGGAACCATGCAGAGACAGAGTTCAATTTAGCTCATGAGGAGAACGCATGGCGCTGCACACTTAGTCACAATCTCGCCCTGCGCTCTAAAGTTCAGCTCCCGCGTCCCTCTATTTATTCAGGGTTCCATAGTCAACGTCACTGAGGCCGCCTCTAAAAGGAGTGGTCACATATATTTTGCAAAGAATGCAGAATATGTGACGGAATGATTTGATTTCGCCCTTTCTCTGCTTCGTCTGCGTGCTGTCGACTTATCTACGTTGAGGTCCATGAAGTCCTCGGCTAAAACAACGATAACATCTGCGGCTGAGGCCACCCCTCAGACAAGAAGATTTGTCCTTGCACAGATACAATAGTCTAACTTGAGCACAATAGCTAATAACTATATCAATGGACTTTAAGCATACTAAAGTTTGTGTGATAATATATATACATGATTATTCTATCATAGTTAGACCAGCGAGTCCAGTTTCATGCCGATCATAGAACCGGCCCGCCTGATCAGTTTCTCCAATCTGGAGCTGTCCTTCTTAGATGTACTACCAAACTATATATTAGGGCTGGGCAACGATTAAAAATGTTAATCGAAGTTAATCGCACTATTTCTCCGATTAATCGCGATTAACTGCATTGTATACGCAAAGCCCAATAATGAATTCAAAAGTAGTGTGTAGTGCACCTTTATTGGAATATTCTCCCACATGAACAAAAGCGCCAAAACATTTGTTGTGCAAACATAATTTAAATCAGTCCTTGTTAAACAGTAGCAGTTAAATAGCATATTTTAGGAAAATCAACTCCAAAAATGTAAATACAAACATTTAAGCTTATTGCCACTGCCAGGGTATTTAAGTTATCCTGTTTGTTATGGAAAATAAATATAATCTACATACAAATCTCTGAGCCACAATCATAACATCTGAACAGGCAATTTCTGAGGTAACAGCAGAAACATTTTTTTTTATCAGGGTCTTATGTTTAAAAAAAACTATATTATAGGTAGTGGGCTGTTTTAGGGAATTTTTGATCAAATTATCCGTAGTAGCAATATTAATAATGTTGTGTTTATTCTGCGTAGTGCACTTAAAATAATTATGACCATATCTAGGAATTGATATGATGGGAATTTTCCGATTGTTTGCTTGGTGCTTTGATAAACTGAAGGCATCATATACATGGTACTATATTGTGATGTTATGAGCCAGGGAATAAAAGAACTACCCTACCCAGCATGCAACAGGAGTGAGGAGCATGTATAGGTTGTGTCGCCATGACGACATCTTGTATGTTGTGATATGCACGCTCTGAAAGCAAACGTTAAGAACTCAGCCAACACTCCTGGTCTGCATTATTCATAAATAGACAGACAACACATATACTCCGCTGCTTCACAGGCCGCTGGATGTAGCCGGCAAAGTATTCCCATGCTAGCTAGCACGCCTCATTCAGTCCAAAACGGCCCGATCTATCCACATCCAGAATTGTCTGGCGGTCGTAAGTGATCCCGGAGTGACCACGCTGTAAGCCAGCCAGGAAATTAGCAGAATTGTCCGGTATTTTAGCCAAATGTTCCATCTTTATCGACGCCGAAGTACATCCGGGAGATGCCATCTTGTTAAGAAAAGGCGTTAACAAAATAAAAGCATGTAAACAACATACGCAAATGTGCGATAAAATAATTGTCGGCGTTAATAAATTGATGAGTTAACTCGTAATTAATGCATTAATTTGCCCACCCCTAATATATATATATATATATATACGTGTGTGTATCCAGCCATCCATATATTTTATACCCCCAAAAAATTCTCGAGTGCCTTATGATTTCCAATTATTTGGCTAGGAGACAAAGCAACAGTATTCTAAGAGACCTGGCCGTGTGGACCAAGGACACACACATGAGGAGTCACTGGTGGGTTGCCAGGTCATGCAGCATGCGAGTGTGGGCCAAAGCTTTGCAATCTTTATGACCACATTGTGACTCCAAAGACGCTACCGGTGCTGAGACTGCACCTTGCACACCAATGTGGCGTCGCTCCTTTCCACACCAGTGACGTGTTTCCCCTTGCAACACAATCCCGTCACTGCAGAAGAGAAGAAGAAGAAGCACAGCAACACAACACCATAGAGACCGACTGAAGGTTGACGCACAAGATTGCCTTGTTTTACGAGAGGAAGACAATTATTCATAAAAGGGGTAAAACAAGGTTGGTAGTGTCTTAAGGCTAGTGTGTGTGTGTGTTTGTGTGTTTGTGGTGATGACCGAGCGGCAGAGTCCCGTTCTGCTCACAGAGCAAGGCACTAATCTGACATGACGTGCTGAACGTGTTCTACTTTCTGTCCTTATGCTTTTGTACAACACTCCTTCTTCCTGCAACATGTACAGTCGTGGTCAAAAGTGTGCATACACTTGTAAAAAACATCATCTCATGGCTGTGTTGAGTTTCCAATCATTCGATAGTAATTTGACAAAGATACAACCTTCTGCAGGATAGTTTTGTGGTCGGATGAAACAAAAATGGAGCTGTTTGGCCACAATACCCAGCAATATGTTTGGAGGAGAAAAGGTGAGGATTTTTAATCCCAGGAACACCATACCTACCGTTAAGCATAGTGGGGCTAGGTAACATGGCATGACGTGAGTAGGGGTAATAGATGGTGATGTTGCCAGGACGAACAACAGAAACAGACCGACTTAAATAGCAGTGACATGATCAGTGAAAACAGGTGCGAGACATGTGGACAGGTGGAAACTAATGGGTAGTCATGGAAACGAAATAAACAAGGAAGTGCAAAAACAGGAACTGAAGTTCCAAAAAACAAACAGAACATGACTAAAACAAAACATAATCACAAAGACATGACAAATATGTTTGGAGGAGAAAAGGTGAGGCTTTTTAATCCCAGGAACACCATACCTACCGTTAAGCATAGTGGTGGTAGGTAACATGGCATGACGTGAGTAGGGGTAATAGATGGTGATGTTGCCAGGACGAACAACAGAAACAGACCGACTTAAATAGCAGTGACATGATCAGTGAAAACAGGTGCGAGACATGAGGACAGGTGGAAACTAATGGGTAGTCATGGAAACGAAATAAACAAGGAAGTGCAAAAACAGGAACTGAAGTTCCAAAAAACAAACAGAACATGACTAAAACAAAACATAATCACAAAGACATGACAAATATGTTTGGAGGAGAAAAGGTGAGGCTTTTTAATCCCAGGAACACCATACCTACCGTTAAGCATAGTGGTGGTAGGTAACATGGCATGACGTGAGTAGGGGTAATAGATGG
Organism: Nerophis ophidion; assembly: GCF_033978795.1. Classification (NCBI taxonomy): domain Eukaryota; kingdom Metazoa; phylum Chordata; class Actinopteri; order Syngnathiformes; family Syngnathidae; genus Nerophis; species Nerophis ophidion. The sequence continues at coordinate 3,982,127 of NC_084617.1, read as the reverse complement.
TGATGTTGCCAGGACAAACAACAGAAACAGACCGACTTAAATAGCAGTGACATGATCAGTGAAAACAGGTGCGAGACACGAGGACAGGTGAACACTAAAGGGTAGTCATGGAAACGAAATAAACAAGGAAGTGCAAAAACAGGAACTGAAGTTCCAAAAAACAAACAGAACATGACTAAAACAAAACATAATCACAAAGACATGACAAATATGTTTGGAGGAGAAAAGGTGAGGCTTTTTAATCCCAGGAACACAATACCTACCGTTAAGCATGGTGGTGGTAGTATTATACTCTGGGCCTGTTTTGCTGCCAATGGAACTGGTGCTTTACAGAGAGTAAATGGGACAATGAAACAGGAGGATTACCTCCAAATTCTTCAGGACAAGCTAAAATCATGGGCGCATTTGGGTTTTGACCACAAACACATGTCAAAAGTGGTAAAGGAATGGCTAAATCAGGCTAGAATGTGCCAGAACGTGGACTTTGGGGTTTGTTTTCCCGGAATGCAAAGGAAAGTTGGAGCGGGCAAGGCGTGAAGGTAATGACATTTTTTATTTTAACACTAACTACAAAAAAAAGAAGCAAACAAAAGGCGCGCACAATGGCGGAGAACAAACTTGACTATGAACAAACTATGAACAATAAACAAAAACTTACTTGGCACGGAACTGTGAAACAGGACATGAAGCAGAGTGGAGGTAACATGGCATGACGTGAGTAGGGGTAATAGATGGTGATGTTGCCAGGACAAACAACAGAAACAGACCGACTTAAATAGCAGTGACATGATCAGTGAAAACAGGTGCGAGACACGAGGACAGGTGAACACTAAAGGGTAGTCATGGAAACGAAATAAACAAGGAAGTGCAAAAACAGGAACTGAAGTTCCAAAAAACAAACAGAACATGACTAAAACAAAACATAATCACAAAGACATGACAAATATGTTTGGAGGAGAAAAGGTTAAGCCTTTTAATCCCAGGAACACAATACCTACCGTTAAGCATAGTGGTGGTAGTATTATGTTCTGGGCCTGTTTTGCTGCCAATGAAACTGGTGCTTTACAGAGAGTAAATGGGACGATGAAACAGGAGGATTACCTCCAAATTCTTCAGGACAAGCTAAAATCATGGGCGCATTTGGGTTTTGACCACAAACACACGTCAAAAGTGGTAAAGGAATGGCTAAATCAGGCTAGAATGTGTCAGAACGTGGACTTTGGGGTTTGTTTTCCCGGAATGCAAAGGAAAGTCGGAGCGGGCAAGGCGTGAAGGTAATGACATTTTTTTATTTTAACACTAACTACAAAAAAAGAAGCAAACAAAAGGCGCGCACAATGGCGGAGAACAAACTTGACTAATGAAACAAAACTTGCACAAAGGCAGAAACTATGAACAATAAACAAAAACTGTGGAACTGTGAAACAGGACATGAAGCAGAGTGGAGGTAACATGGCATGACGTGAGTAGGGGTAATAGATGGTGATGTTGCCAGGACAAACAACAGAAACAGACCGACTTAAATAGCAGTGACATGATCAGTGAAAACAGGTGCGAGACACGAGGACAGGTGAACACTAAAGGGTAGTCATGGAAACGAAATAAACAAGGAAGTGCAAAAACAGGAACTGAGTGTCCAAAAAACAAACAGAACATGACTAAAACAAAACATGATCACACAGACATGACAAATATGTTTGGAGGAGAAAAGGTGAGGCTTTTTAATCCCAGGAACACAACACCTACCGTTAAGCATAGTGGTGGTATTATTATGCTCTGGGCCTGTTTTGCTGCCAATGGAACTGGTGCTTTACAGAGAGTAAATGGGACAATGAAACAGGAGGATTACCTCCAAATTCTTCAGGACAAGTTAAAATCATAGGCGCATTTAGGTTTTTGACCACAAACACATGTCAAAAGTGGTAAAGGAATGGCTACATCAGGCTAGAATGTGTCAGAACGTGGACTTTGGGGTTTGTTTTCCCAGAATGCAAAGGAAAGTTTGAGCGGGCAAGGCGTGAAGGTAATGACATTTTTTATTTTAACACTAACTACAAAAAAAGAAGCAAACAAAAGGCGCGCACAATGGCGGAGAACAAACTTGACTATGAACAAACTATGAACAATAAACAAAAACTTACTTGGCACGGAACTGTGAAACAGGACATGAAGCAGAGTGGAGGTAACATGGCATGACGTGAGTAGGGGTAATAGATGGTGATGTTGCCAGGACAAACAACAGAAACAGACCGACTTAAATAGCAGTGAAATGATCAGTGAAAACAGGTGCGAGACACGAGGACAGGTGAACACTAAAGGGTAGTCATGGAAACGAAATAAACAAGGAAGTGCAAAAACAGGAACGGAGTGTCCAAAAAACAAACAGAACATGACTAAAACAAAACATGATCACACAGACATGACAAATATGTTTGGAGGAGAAAAGGTGAGGCTTTTTAATCCCAGGAACACAATACCTACCGTTAAGCATAGTGGTGGTATTATTATGCTCTGGGCCTGTTTTGCTGCCAATGGAACTGGTGCTTTACAGAGAGTAAATGGGACGATGAAACAGGAGGATTACCTCCAAATTCTTCAGGACAAGCTAAAATCATGGGCGCATTTGGGTTTTGACCACAAACACACGTCAAAAGTGGTAAAGGAATGGCTAAATCAGGCTAGAATGTGTCAGAACATGGACTTTGGGGTTTGTTTTCCCGGAATGCAAAGGAAAGTCGGAGCGGGCAAGGCGTGAAGGTAATGACATTTTTTATTTTAACACTAACTACAAAAAAAGAAGCAAACAAAAGGCGCGCACAATGGCGGAGAACAAACTTGACTATGAACAAACTATGAACAATAAACAAAAACTTACTTGGCACGGAACTGTGAAACAGGACATGAAGCAGAGTGGAGGTAACATGGCACGACGTGAGTAGGGGTAATAGATGGTGATGTTGCCAGGACAAACAACAGAAACAGACCGACTTAAATAGCAGTGACATGATCAGTGAAAACAGGTGCGAGACACGAGGACAGGTGAACACTAAAGGGTAGTCATGGAAACGAAATAAACAAGGAAGTGCAAAAACAGGAACTGAGTGTCCAAAAAACAAACAGAACATGACTAAAAAAAAACATGATCACACAGACATGACAAATATGTTTGGAAGAGAAAAGGTGAGGTCTTTTAATCCCAGGAACACAATACCTACCGTTAATCATGGTGGTGGTATTATTATGCTCATTACAATTAAACAGGTGCGTGATAAGTGTGATACTTATAAACTCTACAGAAGTCAGAAGCCGTCAACCAAACATTGTATTATCACTTATACCCACAATAAACCCATCCATCCATCCATCCATCCATCCATCCATCCATTGTTTCTTAGTAATTGGTTTAAATCTTCATTATTTACTTCATTATTACATTATTACATTATTTGTTATCACACCAACCACTCTATCAAAAAAAAAAATAAGAGTTGTAGAAAGACAGACTCAAGACAGCCATGACATGATGTTCTTCACAAGTGTATGTAAACAATTTTATTAGAAAACTTAGCAACATTATAATAATAACCGGAATTTCACTTGGCAAAATTATGACAAAAGTCATAATTCTACTCCAAAAATGTCACTGTTTTACAAGAACAACAACAAAAATTGGCAATATTGCGTCACCACTTTGCATTAAAAAGTAATAATTTCACATAAAGTAATACTTTTATGAGAAAACATTGCAATACAACAGAAAGAATGAGAAATTTTGGGCGATTTTTGGGGGAAAAAAACTGATTTTTGAATTTTTTGTCAGTAATCGGTTTTAATCTTCATTATTTACTTTGTTTTTACAGTATGTCTCTATATACATATGTATATTGTTTTATGTTTTTATTATTTTGGCCACATTCTAATTCTTTTACACACACTTGTTATTTCGTATGTTGACCAGAGGGGGAACCCTTTTAAATCCGACACACGGTCAATTTGAAAACTCTTTCCTTTTTGGGACCACCCTCATTTTGATATATTTTTTTAAATGAAGTGTGTGAAGTGAAATGAATTATATTTATATAGCGCTTTTTCTCTGGTGACTCAAAGCGCTTTACATAGTGAAACTAAATATCTAAGTTACTTTTAAAGCAGTGTGGGTGGCACTGGGAGCAGGTGGGTCAAGTGTCTTGCCCAAGGACACAACGGCAGGAACCGGGAAGGCGGAAGCGGGGATCGAACCTGCAACCCTCAAATACCGCCATCTGAATTTTGAATTTTTCGTTAATAATTGGTTTTAATCTTCATTATTTACTTCGTGTTTACAGTATGTCACTATATACGCAAATATATATATATTTTATTTTAAAAAAATGTATGTTATTATTATTTTGGCCAATGGGGACTCATTTAACTTTTTTTACACACACTTGTTATTTCATATGTTGACCAGAGAGGGAGCGCTTTTAAAACCGTACCTCTTCCTGCTCCATGCAACACTTCCACGAAATAACAAACATATCCTTGGGGGCGCACACAGCCTGAATGTTTGCTTTGACGGTGTAGTCCTTAGAGGAGCTGGCTTTGACTTAGGGGTGGGCATCACCCTTGATTAAACACCAAAGGAAGATATTGATTGGATGGAATTGATTAACTGATTTATGGTCTTGAAGCAACTGAGGCAAAAGGGAGTGCACTTCAGCAGGGGAGGAGAGGAGCTGTTGACTCAGGCAGGACTAGTTCAGAATAGAACTGGAAGAACAGAACATGTTTATTGGCGAACTGTGGTGCGGAATTCCCCCCAGGGATCAATAAAGTACTTTCTGTTTCTATTTCTACTATTTCTATCCGTACATCAGACTTTGTAGAGGGGGAGATTGTGGATCAAGAAATAAATCTGTTACATTGTGATGAGGACAGCACGGTGGTGCAGGGGTTAGCGCATGTGCCTCACAATACGAAGGTCTTGGGTTTGACCACCGTGCTCGGGGTCTTTCTGTGTGGAGTTTGCATGTTCTCCCCGGGTACTCCAGGCTTCCTCCCACCTCCAAAGACATGCACCTGGGGATAGGCCCCTCCCACCTCCAAAGACATGCACCTGGGGATAGGCCCCTCCCACCTCCAAAGACATGCACCTGGGGGTAGGTTGATTGGCAACAGTAAATGGTCCCTGGTGTGTGAATGCTGTCTATCTGTGTTGGTCCTGTGATGAGGTGGACACTTGTCCAGGGTGTCCCCCGCCTACCGCCCTAGTGCACCTGGGATAGGCCCCTCCCACCTCCAAAGACCTGCACCTGGGGATAGGTTGATTGGCAACACTAAATGATGTGATAAGCCACTTTAAACGATGTGACAAGTCACTGTTAAAGATGTGACAAGCCTAATTAAACGATGTGACAAGCCACATTAGTTAGGATACAGGCCACTTTAAATGATGTGACAAGCCCGATTCAGCAGGGCCACAATAAAAGATGCAACGATGTAAATTGAATGATTCGGCGAGCCAGATTAAATTATGTCAGATTTGAGTTTGACACATGTGACCCAGAACCTTTACATCTGTTCACCTACTCTGTATCTTTCTCTCCTACCAATCCAGACACAACTCCCAGAGATTACTACAAGAGCTACCCCATGGTGGACTACACCCACCGCCAGTCTCCGCCTACTTTCCAGCCAATCAACTTCCACCCGAAGGAAAAGTCCTTCCTCCCCCCGCCCGACATCCACGCACCGCTGGCCATCACCATCAACGCTTCCCAGATCCCCAAGCCCAAGATCTCGAAAACCAACACCCACCCGCTCACGTCGGGCTCGGCCTTCAAAGTCTGGGACCCCAGTAAGAGCCACGGCCAGCGGCCCGCTGCGTCCCACATGGGCCAGCAGCACCACCCCATCCAGCAGCAGCACCACCAGCCCCTGCACCAGCCCAACAGCCGGCGCCAGGCCTACTCCAACAAGAGGCAGTTCAGCATCGAGACGCTGCCCGAGCTCTTCTCCCAACCGCTGGCCTACAGCCACTCACCACATGTGCACCCCAAGCACAAGGGACTTCCCACCAACAGCAAGACCGAGGTCACGGTTTGAACATGACGCGCCCAGAGAGAAAAGAAATGCTCTTTTATATCCGCCGGCGTTAACTGCAGGAGAGGCAAGCAGATATCGTGTTTTTGAACGGCCTTTTCCTTATCATTGTTGATAACAACAACATGGCTACTTTGTACAGCCGTTGGAACAAAACAGCCAGAGCAGACAAGCTGAGGTGTGGGCTAAATCTTTGGTTCTCGGTGTGTCGGCACACTTCTCAACTCCGCTCCCACCCGAGTCATTCAGCATGGCTCTATATCAAGAAACCCCACAAGAGATGACTTTCCAGAGAGGGAGAACCGTGGCTTCTAACCACCAGAGACCATGCCATGGTTTTATTGGTTCCCTCTGGGAAGTGTTAGACAACAGCCTGGAAAGTCACACCAGAGGTTCTGTATCAAGAAACCCCACAAGAGATCACTTTCCAGAGAGGGAGAACCCTGGCTTCTAACCACCAGAGACCATGCCATGGTTTTATTGGTTCCCTCTGGGAAGTGTTAGAGAACAGCCTGGAAAGTCACACCAGAGGCTCTATATCAAGAAACCCCACAAGAGATCACTTTCCAGAGAGGCTGCTAGGGCAGGGAGAACCGTGGCAACAGAGACCATGCCATGGTCTCATTGGTTCCCTCTGGAAGGGGGATGTTAGAGGATAGTCTGGAAAGTCACACCAGAGAGCAGGATGGGGGTTCTTTGCATGAAATAAGAGGAATGTGAACTGTACACACTCAGTGAGAGAGACAACACACACTCAGTCACCGAGGATTCCTGGCAGCCTCACAAACAAACATGGAATATTGTTCTCTCATCAAACTGCCTCAATAAAAAAGGGATGATTTTTCGTAGAAAACCTCAACTCCAGTCAACCCTCCCTCGTGTTCCGAAGGCTGAACACATTTGTGACGTACAGAAACCAAGGAGAAGTATTCCAGTACGAAGGCAAAGAGTTGAAAAGAGTTGTGTATTCACGGCATGGCAAAGGGGAAACTTGTTTACTGTATTTTCCGGGTTACAGAGCACAGAAGTCATCGAGCCGCACCCAGCAAATGTTGAAAAACGATTATTTTACATATATTAGCCGCACCCAAATGTTTGGTAAATGTTTATTTGTGATGTGCCCTGTCACACAGAAGTAAAACGTCCGATCAAACAAAACTGAAGCCATGGTCACGGACCCACTAGCTGGGGGATGGCTCTCCAATTAGCTAAACAACCATTCAGCATGGCTCTATATCAAGAAACCCCACAAGAGATCACTTTCCAGAGAGGCTGCTAGGGCTGGGAGAACCGTGGCTTCTAACCACCAGAGACCATGTCATGGTCTTAGTGGTTCCCTCTGGAGGGGTTAGAGAACAGCCTGGAAAGTCACACCCAAGAGCAGGATGGGGGTTCTTTGCATGAAATAAGAGGAATGTGAACTGTACACATTCAGTGAGAGAGAGAACACACACTTAGTCACCGAGGATTCCTGGCAGCCTCACAAACAAACATGGAATATTGTTCTCTCATCAAACTGCCTCAATAAAAAAGGGACGATTTCTCGTAGAAAACCTCAACTCCAGTCAACCCTCCCTCGTGTTCCGAAGGCTGAACACATTTGTGACGTACAGAAACCAATGAGAAGTATTCCAGTACGAAGGCAAAGAGTTGAAAAGAGTTGTGTATTCACGGCATGGCGAAGGGGAAACTTGTTTACTGGTTTTTACAGAGCACAGAAGTCATCGAGCCGCACCCAGCAAATGTTGAAAAACGATTATTTTACATATATTAGCCGCACCCAAAGGTTTGGTAAATGTTTATTTGTGATGTGCCCTGTCACACAGAAGTAAAACGGCCGATCAAACAAAACGGAAGCCGTGGTCGCGGACCCACTAGCTGGGGGATGGCTCTCCAATTAGCTAAACAACCATTCAGCATGGTTCTATATCAAGAAACCCCACAAGAGATCACTTTCCAGAGAGGCTGCTAGGGCAGGGAGAACCGTGGCTTCTAACCACCAGAGACCATGTCAAGGTCTCATTGGTTCCCTCTGGGGGGGTTAGAGAACAGCCTGGAAAGTCACACCCAAGAGCAGGATGGGGGTTCTTTGCATGAAATAAGAGGAATGTGAACTGTACACACTCAGTTAGAGAGAGAACACACACTTAGTCACCGAGGATTCCTGGCAGCCTCACAAACAAACATGGAATATTGTTCTCTCATCAAACTGCCTCAATAACAAAGGGAAGATCTCTCGTAGCAAAACCTCAACTCCAGTCAACCCTCCCTCGTGTTCAGAGGGCTGAACACATTTGTGACGAACAGAAACCAAGGAGAAGTATTCCAGTACGTTGAAAAGAGTTGTGTATTCACGGCATGGCAAAGGGGAAACTTGTTTACTGGTTTTTCCGGGTTACAGAGCACAGAAGTCATCCAGCCGCACCCAGCAAATGTTAGACAAATATTATTTAACCTACCGTATTTCCTTGAATTGCCGTCGGGGCGCTAATTAATTTAAAACCTCTCTTCACTCCGGCGCTTACCTAAGGCATGCTGTAAATTTAGGCCTGCTCTTATAAATTTGAGTGTGATGTAAGGATACCATCATGAAAAGCACATTTAATAAAAAAAAACGTTATTATGGTCTTACCTTTACTTATAAATGAAGTCCATGCGCAGCTCCTTCTGATCAAAAGCATCGATAACTTGTTTATAGAAGTCTTCCTTATCTTTCTTCAGTTTTAAAAGTCTCTCTGTCTCGATGGAGATCTTCCTTTATTACCTCCTGCTTTGATTGAAAGTCCAGTTTAGAAAAAAAATTGTATTTTGGATATGTAATCCTCCATGTTAAAAGTGCAAGCAAGAGGAAAAAATAAACTCTTGCTGCTTGTTGTCACTTCTTCTGCAGCCGAGTAGTCGCAAGAAGGATCACTAGCGCCCTCTACCACCAGGAGGCGGGAGTCATTTAATGACTCATATTTGACACACGCAGCTACGGTATATTAAAAAAACATAGCTGCTTACTGTTCTTTTTAGCATATTCAATAGCTTGGACCTTAAATCCTACTGAATAGCTCTTAATCTTCTTCCCTTTATGTGATTTCAAATGATTGAAATCAGCCTCCTCCATTTTGAAAATGATGACAGGTGAAGTGTCACTCGTGACGTGACGAGTTTGACCCGGGGGAAATTCTAGGCATATGCTAATTATTTGGCGAAACGAGTTTGACCCGGCGGAAATTCTAGACATGCGCTAATAAAAATAATATTTTGCGAAACGAGTTTGACCCTGCAACAATTCTAGGCAGGCGCATGCTATATACCCGGCGGCAATTTAATAAAATACGGTATATTAGCCGCACCGGACAATAATATACCAAAATTTTGGTAAATGTTTATTTGCAACGTGCCCTGTCACACAGCAGTAAAACGGCTGCTCGAACAAAACTGAAGCTATGGTCACGGACCCACTAGCTGGAGGATGGCTCTCCAATCAGCTAAACAGACTTAGAGTAACTCCACAGTGATTTGTTGGTGAAATTACAAAACTGAAACAATAAAAAATGAACGTCATTGTAAGTTACTAATACTAACACAGGCACTTGTAAACATTTTAGCATTTTCACTAATGCCAACGATGCAAACTATGCATGAAAACTCTCCTACCAACGTCACACATGAAACGGTTTAGTAAATGTGAATTGTTTTGGTTGTATTGTAAAACTTAGAAACGTTGCTTGGGACTGATGAATCGAGAATTATTTTGAGCAGAAACAATACCGACGGTTATTCTTCCGATTGACGGCAAGAAAACAGGAAGTTTATTATTGCAGTGAGCAAACTCGTCCGAAAGATGGAGCCTTGGCACAAACCATAACACACCTTTTTAGTGTCCATGTTGGTCTAAAATGAAAACTATTGGTTGAATAGAAGATGTCAGGTTCAAACACTGATGACATTTATTAAACAGAGAAGTAGCAAGGAATTATGCAGAGACAGAGTTCAATTTGGCTCAATGAGGAGAGACGTTTTGGGCTGTACTCTAGTTACAGATCCAAACTAGTGTCCCTGTTGGTCTAAAATGAAAACTATTGGTTGAATAGAAGATGTCAGGTTCAAACACTGATGACATTTATTAAACAGAGAAGAAGCAAGGAATTATGCAGAGACAGAGTTCAATTTGGCTCAATGAGGAGAGACGTTTTGGGCTGTACTCTAGTTACGGATCCAAATTAGTGTCCCTGTTGGTCTAAAATGAAAACTATTGGTTGAATAGAAGATGTCAGGTTCAAACACTGATGACATTTATTAAACAGAGAAGTAGCAAGGAATTATGCAGAGACAAAGTTCAATTTGGCTCAATGAGGAGAGACGTTTTGGGCTGTTCTCTAGTTACAGATCCAAACTACACTCTAAAGTCCAGCCCACGTGCTCCACTATTTATTTGGGAGGCCCCTTGTTATATCACTGAGTCTGCTTCTGAAGTAAGGGTGGTGGAATATCAGCAGCCAAATTAGACACAATATTTGACTATTCATGAAATGCAAATGTGCTGAAACTCGTGATATCGTTGTGTCTCTGCTCTGTCTGCGCCACGGCACTCGATGTTCTGGAAACAAACACTGATATGAGACAATGTCCCCTTTGCACAGATAGAAAAGTGAAACTTCAGCACAATTGATAATAACTTTAGCAACGGCCTTTAAGCATAAGAGTAAATAATTCTCAAAAATATAACAATGAAAAATCCCTAAATTAGCCACATCGTTTAATAAACCGCAGGGTTCAAAGCGTAGGAAAAAAAGTAGCAGCTTGTAGTCCGAAAAATACGGTATTTGCAAATGTCGACCTTTAACCAGTGACATCAGAAATAAATGATAATAATTCGTTGGCTGGTGACATGAATATGCAAATGTTTTAATTCATCGTTTGAAAGTTGCCCTTTTGAATAGTCGCTGAGGAAGTGTAAAGTCGAGGCATTTTTTTTTTTTTTTCATAAAAGGATGATCAGAATCTACATTTAAAACCCCTCCCTATGGTCTAGATAATATGTACTGGATATACTTTGGCATGAATGTTGCTCCACAGACACATTTATGACCTACTTTCTGCAGGATGTTGGTTTTTGGCAAATGAAACCCCGCCTCACCCGCTCTAAAAGTACCCTCTGAAAATTGACACTGTTGAATATATAATTTGATTATTTTTTTTTTTTCCAGTGGACATTAAAGTTGCTGAAGATGATTGACACAGTAAGAAGATGAGCTCCACTCTGCCATCAACACACACATTTAAAGTTAAAGTACCAATGATTGTCACACCCACACTAGGTGCGGCTAAATTATCCTCCGCATTTGACCCACCCCCAGAGGGGAGCAGTGAGCAGCAGCGGTGGCAGCGCCCGGGAATCATTTTTGGTGATTTAACCCCCAATTCCAAGCCTTGATGCTGAGTGCCAAGCAGGGAGGTAATGGCTCCCATTTTTATAGTCTTCGGCCGGGGTTCGAACTCACGACCGACCCATCTCAGGGCGGACACTCTCTTCGGTCAGAAAAAAACATTCATGAAGTTTGCTACTTTTATGAATTTATTATGGCTCTACTGGGTCAAAAGTATACATACAGCAATGTTAATATTTGCTTACAAGTTTCACTGCAATAAGGCACTTTTGGTAGCCATCCACAAGCTTCTGCTTTGAATTTTTCACCACAAAATTGGTGCAGTTCAGCTAAATATCAATCAATCAATCAATGTTTATTTATATAGCCCCAAATCACAAATGTCTCAAAGGACTGCACAAATCATTACGACTACAACATCCTCGGAAGAACCCACAAAAGGGCAAGGAAAACTCACACCCAGTGGGCAGGGAGAATTCACATCCAGTGGGACGCCAGTGACAATGCTGACTATGAGAAACCTTGGAGAGGACCTCAGATGTGGGCAACCCCCCCCCTCTAGGGGACCGAAAGCAATGGATGTCGAGCGGGTCTAACATGATACTGTGAAAGTTCAATCCATAGTGGCTCCAACACAGCCGCGAGAGTTCAGTTCAAGCGGATCCAAGAAAGCAGCGAGAGTCCCGTCCACAGGAAACCATCTCAAGCGGAGGCGGATCAGCAGCGTAGAGATGTCCCCAATCGATACAGGCGAGCGGTCCATCCTGGGTCTCGACTCTGGACAGCCAGTACTTCATCCATGGTTATCGGACCGGACCCCCTCCACAAGGGAGGGGGAGACATAGGAGAAAGAAAAGAAGCGGCAGATCAACTGGTCTAAAAAGGAGGTCTATTTAAAGGCTAGAGTATACAGATGAGTTTTAAGGTGAGACTTAAATGCTTCTATAATATGTTGCTTTTCTGACATGGACTTGTTTCTTCAGCATTGTCCACACGTTTAAGTCGGGACTTTGGGAAGGCCGAACTAAAACCTTCATTCTAGCCTGATTTAGCCATTCCTTTACCACTTTTGACGTGTGTTCGGGGTCATTGTCCTGTTGGAATACCCGACTGGACAAAGATAAAAGCTTCTGGAAGAAATTTCTGTGGTCAGATGAAACAAAAATGGAGCTGTTTGGCCACAATACCCAGCAATATATTTGTAGGAGAAAAGGTGAGGCCTTTAGTCCCAGGAACACCATACCTACCGTCAAGCATGGTGGTGGTAGTATTATGCTCTGTGCTCGTTTTACTGCCAATGAAACGTGTGCTTTACAGAGAGTAAATGGGACAATGAAAATGGAGGATTACCTCCAAATTCTTCAGGACAAGCTACAATCATCGATTGGTACCAAGCCTCTGAAGAATTTTATTTGTATTTTTTTATTTTATTTATTTAATTTTTTTTTTTTTTAATTAATTTATTTATTTATTAAATCAACATAAACAACACAATATACACTTACAATTAGTGCACCAACCCCAAAAAACTCCCTTTTTCTCTCTATATTTATATAGCGCTTTTCTCAAGTGACTCAAAGCGCTTTACATAGTGAAACCCAATACCCAAGTTACATTTAAACCAGTGTGGGTGGCACTGGGAGCAGGTGGGTAAAGTGCCTTGCCCGAGGACACAACGGCAGTGACTAGGATGGCACAAGCGGGAATCGAACCTGCAACCCTCAAGTTGCTGGCACGGCCACTCTAAACAGCCCCCCCAACCCCCCAACCCAACCACCCCCCTTTGAGTAAATATACTTCACTTCGCTCACGTCAAAAGTGGCCTTCCCAAAGTAAGTCCTGACTTTAGACATGTGGACAATGATGAAGAAACAAGTCCATGTCAGAAAACCAACACATTTAGCTGAACTGCACCAACTTTGTCAAGAGGAGTGGTCAAAAAATTCAAGCAGAAGCTTGTGGATGACTACCAAAAGTGCCTTATTGCAGTGAAACTTGCCAAGGGACCAGAAAGCAAATATTAACATTGCTGTATGTAAATGTAGAGGTAGTGTAGTGGGTACTGTAATGTAGTGGGTTCTTCGGACCACCACACACTGCCAGGATAGCCCGGAATTCAGGTTCCAAAACTGTTTTATTTTCATCAATCATGCAAGGCTTTTGCTTTCCTGAAAAATGTCTTTTTCTCAGTTTGTGTTTCCCTCTCTCTCTCGCTCTCTGGCTTCCACTCCAGCTCCAAAAGCATGTCTCATTCCGGCTGCTGCTAATAAAGGCGACAGGTGATTAGGGACTGGGGACGGCGTGGCGAAGTTGGCAGAGTGGCTGTGCCAGAAATCTGAGGGTTACTGGTGCAATCCCCACCTTCTACCATCCTGGTCACGTCCGTTGTGTTCTTGGGAAAGACACTTCACCCTTGCTCCTGATGGGTCCTGATGAGCGCCTTGCCCCGCCATCAGATAGATAGATAGATAGATAGATAGATAGATAGATAGATAGATAGATAGATAGATAGATAGATAGATAGATAGATAGATAGATGGATGGGTAGATGGATGGATGGATGGATAGATAGATAGATAGATAGATAGATAGATAGATGGATAGATAGATAGATAGATAGATAGATAGATAGATAGATAGATAGATAGATAGATGGATGGATGGATGGATGGATGGATGGATGGATGGATGGATGGATGGATGGATGGATGGATGGATGGATGGATGGATAGATAGATAGATAGATAGATAGATAGATAGATAGATAGATAGATAGATAGATAGATAGATAGATAGATAGATAGATAGATAGATAGATAGATAGATAGATAGATAGATAGATAGATGGATGGGTAGATGGATGGATAGATAGATAGATAGATAGATAGATAGATAGATAGATAGATAGATAGATAGATAGATAGATAGATAGATAGATAGATAGATAGATAGATAGATGGATGGATGGATGGATGGATGGATGGATGGATGGATGGATGGATGGATGGATGGATGGATGGATGGATGGATGGATGGATGGATAGATAGATAGATAGATAGATAGATAGATAGATAGATAGATAGATAGATAGATAGATAGATAGATAGATAGATAGATAGATAGTACTTTATTGATTCCTTCAGGTGAGTTCCTTCAGGAAAATTGAAATTCCAGCAGCAGTGTACAGAGTTGAGATCAGTTTGAAAATGAGTAAAAAGTAAATGATGGGGGTTTAAAAGGAAAGAAAATAGAGAAATATTACAAAAATAATAAAAACAATAGGAACAACAATATAACAGTAAAATAAGAATATAACAAGACAAAGTAGGCAGTAGTGACCATGTTATGAAAACGTATTGCATTGTTAATGTCAGTGTGTGAATGGATGAATGTGGAAATACTGTCAAAGCGCTTTGGGCTACTTAAAAAGGGGTAGAAAAGCGCTATACAAGTACAACCCATTTACCATTAGATAACAAGGTCCACCTGGGCCATCTACTCACCAGTCACACCCCGTTCCATGGCAGGCTCCTCAGTAGAGCCATTATAAATTCATAAAAGAAGCAAACTTCATGAATGTTTTTTTGTGACCGACAAGTATGTGCTCCAATCACTCTTTCACAAAACATGTAAACTCGTGACCACGACTGTAGTGTTGAAACACTTTCTTCCACCGAATGCTAACAACACGGCCAACACATGATTTGTCTTCGACTGAATAATTTGTTCTGCGTAATTGACTTTTTTTTGCAATGAGCATGTAGAGCCGCCTCCATGAACACACTTGAAGATGTCAACTGCAGCTTGAAGACAAACATCCTGCACTCGGTTGTGTGGAAGAGGCCCCTTCATCAAACACTTATGATGACATCTAAGAGTGCTTCTCAATGTTAGGAAAGTGCGCCGATGCATACAGAAGAAAACTGTTTTCCCCCCAGTATGGACGTTCCTTAATGCACTTTAGAGTTCCGCAGCTACTTAAATCCAACCTACTTAGTCACCTTCACATCGACAACACACACTAGTTCCGCTCATTGAAGTCACCTTGGTTTGTTTTCATCCGGACGCCGGCAGAGCATCTGGTACGCCAGCCGCATGAGGTGTATCGGACTGCATCATTTAGCAGGTCACACGCGAGTTGGCGCGTCCTCCCGGTCCCACTGACACACCTGCACTTGGCAACTGCGACTACACGGGCATGGATCAGAGGGACTCGGAACTTTCCTCGCAGAGTACCATAGCTAAAATTTTAAGCCTTTAGCGATTTGCGCACGATTCATCAGCTAGGACTAATATTGTTGTTATTATTATTACACAATAATCTCCGGGTTGGGGAGGAGACTCTGCCCCAAGTGGAGGGGTTCTCCTCCCAAGGGGACGGGTCAAATGCAGAGGACAAATTTCACCACCCCTAGTGTGTGTGACAATCATTGGTACTTTAACTAAAATACACTTCATCGGTGGCTGTACCTATGGATTGGCAGACCGGGGTAGTGGTTCCTCTCTTTAAGAAGGGGAACCAGAGGCTGTGTTCCACACCTAGTGTGTGTGACAATCATTGGTACTTTCACTAAAATGCACTTCATCGGTGGCTGTACCTATGGATTGGCAGACCGGGGTAGTGGTTCCTCTCTTTAAGAAGGGGAACCAGAGGCTGTGTTCCACACCTAGTGTGTGTGACAATCATTGGTACTTTCACTAAAATGCACTTCATCGGTGGCTGTACCTAAGGTTAAGGCAGACCGGGGTAGTGGTTCCTCTCTTTAAGAAGGGGAACCAGAGGCTGTGTTCCACACCTAGTGTGTGTGACAATCATTGGTACTTTAACTAAAATGCATTTCATCGGTGGCTGTACCTATGGATTGGCAGACCGGGGTAGTGGTTCCTCTCTTTAAGAAGGGGAACCAGAGGCTGTGTTCCACACCTAGTGTGTGAGACAATCATTGGTACTTTAACTAAAATGCACTTCATCAGTGGCTGTACCTATGGATTGGCAGACCGGGGTAGTGGTTCCTCTCTTTAAGAAGGGGAACCAGAGGCTGTGTTCCACACCTAGTGTGTGTGACAATCATTGGTACTTTTACGAAAATGCACTTCATCGGTGGCTGTACCTATGGATTGGTAGACCCGGGTAGTGGTTCCTCTCTTTAAGAAGGGGAACCAGAGGCTGTGTTCCACACCTAGTGTGTGTGACAATCATTGGTACTTTAACTAAAATGCACTTCATCGGTGGCTGTACCTATGGATAAGGCAGACCGGGGTAGTGGTTCCTCTCTTTAAGAAGGGGAACCAGAGGCTGTGTTCCACACCTAGTGTGTGTGACAATCATTGGTACTTTAACTAAAATGCACTTCATCGGTGGCTGTACCTATGGATTGGTACACCGGGGTAGTGGTTCCTCTCTTTAAGAAGGGGAACCAGAGGCTGTGTTCCACACCTAGTGTGTGTGACAATCATTGGTACTTTAACTAAAATGCACTTCATCGGTGGCTGTACCTATGGATTGGCAGACCGGGGTAGTGGTTCCTCTCTTTAAGAAGGGGAACCAGAGGCTGTGTTCCACACCTAGTGTGTGTGACAATCATTGGTACTTTAACTAAAATGCACTTCATCGGTGGCTGTACCTATGGATTGGCAGACCTGGGTAGTGGTTCCTCTCTTTAAGAAGGGGGAACCAGAGGCTGTGTTCCAAGTATCGTGGGATCACAATCTGTAAGGTCTATTCAGGTGTATTGGAGAGAAAGCTACGACGGATCCTCGAACCTCAGGAGGAACAATGTGGTTTTGTCCTGGTCGTGGAACTGTGGACCAGCTCTGTACCCTTGGCAGGGTCCTTGAGGGTGCATGGGAGTTTTCCCAACCAGTGTGTGCTTGGAGAAGGCATTCGACCGTGTCTTCCGGGAAGTCCTGTGGGGAGTGCTCAGAGAGTATGGGGTAACGGACGGTCTGATTGTAACGGTCCGCTCCCTGTATGATCAGTGTCAGAGCTTGGTCCGCATTGCCGGCAGTAAGTCGGACACGTTTCCAGTGAGGGTTGGACTGCGCCAAGGCTGTCCTTTGTCACCCATTCTGTTCATAACATATATGGACAGAATTTCAAGGCGCAGTCAGGGCGTTGAGGGGATCTGCTTTGGTGTGGTCCTGATGGCTTCATCTGACCAAGACCTTCAGCTCTCAATTGGATCAGTTCGCAGCCGAGTGTGAAGCGACTGTGATGGGAATCAGCACCTCCAAGTCCGAGTCCATGGTTCTCGCCCGGAAAAGTGTGGAGTGCCATCTCCGGGTTGGGGAGAAGATCTTGCCCAAAGTGAAGGAGTTCAAGTACCTCGGAGTCTTGTTCACCAGATAGGGAAGAGTGGATCGTGAGATCTACAGCCGGACCGGTGCGGCATCTTCAGTAATGCGGATGCTGTATCGATCTGTTGTGGTGAAGAAAGAGCTGAGCCGGAAGGCAAAGCTCTCAATTTACCGGTCGATCTATGGTCATGAGCTTTGGGTTATGACCGAAAGGATAAGATCACGGGTACAAGCGGCCGAAATTAGTTTCCTCCGCCGGGTGGCGGGTCTCTCCCTTAGGATGAGAAGCTCTGCCATCCGGGAGGAACTCAAAGTAAAGCCGCTGCTCCTCCACATGGAGAGGAGCCAGATGAGGTGGTTCGGGCATCTGGTCAGGATGCCACCCCAACGCCTCCCTCGGGAGGTGTTTTGGGCACGTCGGACCGGTAGGAAGCCACGGGAAAGACCCAGGACACGTTGGGAAGACTATGTCTCCCGGCTGGCCTGGGAACGCCTCAGGATCCCCCGGGAAGAGCTAGACGAAGTGGCTGGGGAGAGGGAAGTGTGGGCTGCTGCCGACCTCAGATAAGCAGAAGAAAATGGATGGATGGATGGATACACAATAACAAGTTATGTGACCAGTTTGATATAAAACATTTCTTTACATGATATATAAGTAGTATATTAAATGTTGTGATGACTGACACTAAATAACGGGGCGGGCCACACTTTATAATGTGTGCAACCCACTTTAAATGAGGCGGCAACCCACATTAGATGAGGTGGCGACCCATATTAAATGAGGTGGCGACCCATATTAAATGTTGTGGTGACCTACACTAAATGATGCGGTGGGCCACACTAAATAACGTGGCAACCCATGGTAAACGATGCGGTGACCCATATTAAATGTTACAGCGACCCCTATAAAATGATGCGGCGACTCATATTAAATGTTCGACGACCCATTTTGTGGTGACCCACACTAAATGGTGTGGCGGCCCATGTTAAATGACGCGGCGACTCATATTAAATGTTTGGCGACCCATAATAAATATTGTGGCGACCTACTATAAATGATGTGGTGGGCCACTTTAATGAGGCGCCGACCCATATGAAATGTGGCAACCCACACTAAATGACGTGGTGGGCCACAATAAATTATGTGGCGACCTAAATTAAATGACGCGGCGACCCATAATAAATGTTGTGGCGAACCCCACTAAACCATGTGGCGACCCATATTAAATGATATGGCGACCCATATTAAATAATGCGGGGACCCATTTTAAATGTTGTGGTGACCCACGCTAAATGGCGTGGTGGCCCATATTAAATGATGCGGCGACTCATATTAAATGTTTGGCGACCCATAATAAATATTGTGGCGATCCATATTAAATGATACGGTGACCCATATTAAATGTTCGCCAACCCATTTTGTGGTGACCCACACTAAATGGTGTGGCGGCCCATATTAAATGATGCGGCGACCCATATTAAATGTTGTGGCGACCCATATTAAATGTTGTGGCAACCCACACTAAATGACGTGGTGGGCCACTTTAATGAGGCACCGACCCATACTAAATGTTGTGGCGAACCCCACTAAATGATGCGGCCACCCATATTAAATGATGCAAGGACCCATATTAAATGTTGTGGCGAACCCCAATAAATGATGCGATGACCCATGTTAAATGATGCAAGGACCCATATTAAATGTTGTGGTGACCCACATTAAATGACGTGGCGGGCCACTTCAACTATGTGGCGACCCACAATAAATGAAGCGGCAACCCATATCAAATGAAGTAGCGACCCATTATAATGATGCAAGGACCCATATTAAATGTTGTGGTGACCCACATTGAATGACGTGGTGGGCCACTTAAACTATGTGGCGACCCCCATTAAGTGATTCGGCGACCCATTGTAATGATGGAAGGACCCATATTAAATGTTGTGGTGACCCATATTAAATGACGCGGCGACCCACACTAAATGAAGTGGCGGGTCACATTAAAAATGTGGTTGGCTACATTAAATGATGTGGTAACCCATATTAAATGATGTGGCAACCCATATTAAATGATGCGGTGACCCATTTTAAATGTTGTGGTGACCCACACTAAATGACGCGGTGGGCCACTTTAAATAATGTGGCGACCCACTTTAAATGAGGCACCGACCCATATTAAATGTTGTGGCGAACCCCACTTAATGATGCGACAACCCATATTAAATGATGCAAGGACCCACATTAAATGATGTGGCGGGCCACTTAAACTATGTGGCAACCCAAAATAAATGATGCGGCGACCCATATCAAATGAAGTAGCGACCCATTGTAATGATGCAAGGACCCATATTAAATGTTGTGGTGACCCACATTAAATGATGTGGTTGGCCACTTAAACTATGTGGCGACCCACATTAAGTGATGCGGCGACCCATTGTAATGATCGAAGGACCCATATTAAATGATGCGGTGACCCACTCTAAATGAAGTGGCGGGTCACATTAAAAAATGTGGTTGGCTACATTAAATGATGTGGTAACCCATATTAAATGATGTGGTAACCCATATTAAATGTTGTGGTGGGCCACTTAAACTATGTGGCGACCCACATTAAGTGATGCGGCAACCCATTGTAATGATCGAAGGACCCATATTAAATGTTGTGGTGACCCATATTAAATGATGCGGCGACCCACCCTAAATGAAGTGGCGGGTCACATTAAAAAATGTGGTTGGCTACATTAAATGATGTGGTAACCCATATTAAATGATGTGGTAACCCATATTAAATGTTGTGGCAACCCATATTAAATGATGTGGCAACCCATATTAAATGTTGTGGCAACCCATATTAAATGATGTGGCAACCCATATTAAATGATGTGGCAACCCATATTAAATGTTGTGGCAACCCATATCAAATGATGTGACGACCCATATTAAATGTTGTGGCAACCCATATTAAATGATGTGACGACCCATATTAAATGATGTGGCAACCCATATTAAATGATTTGGCGACCCATATTAAATGATGCGGCAAAG
This sequence comes from Nerophis ophidion, assembly GCF_033978795.1. Lineage (NCBI taxonomy): Eukaryota > Metazoa > Chordata > Actinopteri > Syngnathiformes > Syngnathidae > Nerophis > Nerophis ophidion. Next base: position 3,961,321 of record NC_084617.1, on the reverse strand, counting down.
CACATTAAATGATTCAAATTAAATCCCATGCATGCTGGCATGACAATAAAGTTCCTTGAATCCTGTGATAAAGAAGTGGAGGATATGGTGGTTGAGAAACATGCACTAGGCAGCCCCGCATGTACACGAGTGCAGGGGGAAAAGTTCAACTTGAATGCGAGAGGATAAATGAGCAATATGAGGAGCAGCACATCGCTCTCCAAGATGTAGAGAAGCTGCAGTGATGTAGAGAAGCTGCAATGATGTAGAGAAGCTGCAATGAGTGCTGCTGGCATGATCCTCTATTAAGGGATCAGCTGACAATGGAGAGCATGAATACAAAAGCATCAATGGGATGTGCATCAAACACTGATGTCATCCACTTCCTTTGTTCCCTTCTCTCTGACTTCCATTCCCAACTTTTAGTCCGCCTCTTTAATTCCGCCACAGCACAGCGGAGTTTGTGTCGATAAGCCCGAGCTACAAGGCCTGTCACCTCATTTTATGTGAAGAAATAATGTTCATTTATATCGCTAATTATATTCCTTCTTTCAACTTTGACCAAAAAGTAAAACAATTGTACATGAAATAGCAGATCTTCTAAAGCAGGGGTCCCCAAACTACGGACCGCGGGCCAGACACGGCCCACAAGCGTCCAAAATCCGGCCCGCGGGTAGTCCCGGGTAAAAAATATGTACATATATATTTTCATTTTTTAATTTTTATTATTATTTTTATAATCTATACCAGATGTCCCCAAACTACGGCCCGCGGGCCATATTCGGCAAGCCAGCGTCCAAAATCCGGTCCGCAGATAGTCCCAGGTAAAAAAAAAATGTTTTTTTTATCTATTCTTTTCAGCCCATCCATAAATCCATGTTCTACCGCTTGTTACTCTCGGGGCCTCCTAGCCGCTCAGGCAAATCATAATGTCTAAAAATGCATTGTCCCATCAATAACATGGCCTACTATATATATATATATATATATATATATATATATATATCGTATTTCCTTGAATTACCGCCGGGTATATAGTATGCGCCTGCCTAGAATTACTGCCGGGTCAAACTCGTTTCGCCAAATAATTAGCATATGCCTAGAATTTCCTCCGGGTCAAACTCGTCACGTCACGAGTGACACTTCACCTGTCATCATTTTCAAAATGGAGGAGGCTGATTTCAATCATTTGAAATCGCATAAAGGGAAGAAGATTAAGAGCTATTCAATAGGATTTAAGGTCCAAGCTATTGAATATGCTAAAAAAAACAGTAAGCAGCTATGTATTATTAATATGCCGTAGCTGCGTGTGTCAAATATGAGTCATTAAATGACTCCCGCCTCCTGGTGGTAGAGGGCGCTAGTGATCCTTCTTGCGACTACTCGGCTGCAGAAGAAGTGACAACAAGCAGCAAGAGTGAGCAGCGTTCGTTTATTTTTTCCTCTCGCTTGCACTTTTAACATGGAGGATTACATATCTAAAATAAAACTGTTTTCTAAACTGGACTTTCAATCGAAGCAGGATGTAATAAAGGAAGATCTCCATCAAGACAGAGAGACTTATAAAGCTGAAGAAAGATAAGGAAGACTTCTATAAACAAGTTATCGATGCTTTTGAAGGAGCTGCGCATGGACTTTATTTATAAGTAAAGGTAAGACCATAATTAAGTTGTTTTTTTTTTTTAATTAAATGTGCTTTTCATGATGGTAAACTTACATCACACTCAAATTTATAAGCGCAGGCCTAAATTTACCGCATGCCTTTGGTAAACGCCGAAGTGAGAAGAGGTTTTAAATTAATTAGCGCCCCGGCGGAAATTCAAGGAAATACGATACGCTGTCTTTAAATTGAAGTGGAATCGTCATTTCTTTTTTAGCGACACCTGGTGGTTGCAATAATGAAGTTAAGCTCACGCTCCACTTTGCACGTGTAAATGTGCTGCAGGACTGCTTGTATTCTAGCGTGTACCAGACATTTTTCATGCAAGTTGATATCATTCGGTTGTTGTTTTTGTTTTTTTGCTGGTGTTCAGTGGCGGGCCGTGCATTTCACTTAAGGCTTCAGTGATGTCCTACTTAGTTTGACTTTAGTAAATACCCGTCAAAATATCAACATTTATGTCACCAAATGACCACGGCTGGAGAAATACTATACAGAAATACACCTAAGCACTACTGCTTATTAAACCCCATCAATAGTGTACAAAAAAACTGGCTATTTTTCCACGCTTTTAAACATTAATTAAAAAAAAAAACGCAATAGCAATTATATGTATCTCTGTGTGGTACTATCAAAATAAAATTATTGTAAAAATATATTGAATGTAAAAAATTAAAATATTTAAACTCATAATGTGCAGCACCCATTGGAAGTCGTAAGCCAGAGGTACCAACTATAGTTGCTTGAATCGATTGGCAAACCCTCTCACCGGCTGGGACACGGGATCTAGCTTCTCTTGAAATATCCTTCTTGAAAATGGCCTTGCAAATATTTACACTATATTGCCAAAAGTATTTGGCCACCTGCTTTGACTCACATATGGACTTGAAGTGCCATCCCATTCCTAACCTATAGGGTTCAATATCATACGGCTCCACCTTTTGCAGCTATTACAGCTTCAACTCTTCTGGGAAGGCTGTCCACAAGGTTGTCGAGTATGTTTATTAGGAATTTTTCCACCATTCTTCCAAAAGCGCTTTGGTGAGGTCACACACTGATGTTGGTGGAGAAGGCCTGGCTCTCAGTCTCCGTTCTAATTCATCCCAAAGGTGTTCTATCGGGGTCAGGTCAGGACTCTGTGCAGGCCAGTCAAGTTCATCCACACCAGACTCTGTCATGGACCATGCTTTGTGCACTGGTGCACAGTCATGTTGGAAGAGGAAGGGGCCCGCTCCAAACTGTTCCCACTAGGTTGGGAGCGTGGAGCATTCAAAAGTTATTTCACTGGAACTAAAGGGCCAAGTCCAACTCCTGAAAATAACCCCACATCATAATTCCTCCTTCATCCAATTTCCTACTACGTGGCTGAGTTGGTGTAGTTCCCAAACTCTTCCATTTTCTTATAATAAAGCCGACAGTTGACTTTGGAATATTTAAGAGACAGTAAATTTCACGACTGGATTCTTCAGTTTCACGCTGGAAATCACGGAAAGCGGCCCATTCTTTCACAAATGTTTGTAGAAACAGTCTCCATGCCTAAGTGCTAGGTTTTACACACCTGTGGCCGGGCCAAGTGATTAGGACACCTGGTTCTCATCATTTGGATGGCTGGCCAAATACTTTTTGGCAACATAGTGTATTTGCAACCTAATCAACGCTGGCAACAGGCTATCTGAATTCTGATTGGATAAAGGCTCTAAAGTAAGAACAGCAACACCAGAGGCTAATATGATATGAAGAGAATATGATTTATACTTTTATATATTTGGGGACTGTAAAATGATGCCTTGTTGGCCCTGACAGTCCACCACTGCTGCAAAATACACTCACATTACTAGATTTATCTTACCTTTCTGTATTTGTATCTGAAGCAGCAATAACACCCACAAACGCTGACTTACTCTAATAAAAATGCCATGTTTGTTATAAATACAGTTTAAAAAAAAAAGAGGCTGGCTTCTGCTTGAGAGACATGTGTCTGCTAGCTTTAGCGCCCCCATTTCTCCCAGTGTGGCCAGTCGGATTACTGCTGAGGCATTGAACAATATATCGCCCCCTACTTTGAGGCAGAGGTACTTGCTGCCTCATGCCCTGCCTTTTCCCCGTGGCATCAAGTACGCGCCCCTTCTCATGCACACGCTCAATACATTTTGTGTGTGGCTTTGGAGGCACCGCTTGTGTCTGCCTCACTTCAGGCCTGCTGCGTTATTTTGATCAGGAAACACAGAATTTCCGCGATTTTGACCATTAAAATTATCCAAATATACAGGAACCACACCAAAATCACATAGAAAGCATAGACCAACAGATAAATATTCAAACCTATTTTATTTTGAACATCTCATAGTTAAGCCTTTCCCCCTCCTGGAGGCACTGCCTCACCTTGCCTCCCCTGACGTCACTGTGGAAACCCTTAAACGAAATATTTGCTTCTCCTTGATTTCTGAGTTACCAATAAGTGAAAAAATGTAAGAAACCTGAGGCGAACACACTCTACATTTACATTCACATTTCCACTGTTACAGTCGTGGTCAAAAGTTTACATCCACTTGTAAAGGACATCATGTCATGGCTGTCTCCAAAAATGTCTACAATTCTTATTTTTTGTGATGTAGTGATTGGAGCACATACTTGTTGGTCACAAAAATATTCATGATGTTTGCTTCTTTTATGAATTTATTATGGCTCTACTGAAAATGTTGGGTCAAAAGTATACGTACAGCAATGTTAATATTTGCTTACATGTCCCTTGGCAACTTTCAAATGGGATCAAAGGCCTCACCTTTTCTCCTCCAAAATATATTGCTGGAAAAGAATAGAAGATAAAAATAAAATTTAAAAAATCGGTCTTAGCCTGGGCCCTGGAGTGGGGGTGCAGACTGAGGCCAAGGGAAAAAAACAACAACTCATAGCCATAGTACACATCCCTCTTACATGTGTGTAAGAGGGAAACATCAAACATCAAAGAACACAGAGGACATTAAAGTCATTAAAGCAGCAGATACAAGCAGACACTTCTACATACATCTATGAATAAAAAGTCAAATAAACATATCCACTGTGGTGGCCTCTGCGGTGTTCCACACCACCGTCCACTGGGGTGGAGGGAGCATGGCCAGAGACAGGAGCAGACCCAACAAAGCAACCAAGACAGCCGACTCCACTCTCGGCCACTCTCTCTCTCTCTAGGAGTTGTAGAAATGATTAGAACCTCCAGACAGCCATGACATGATGTTCTTTACAAGTCTATGTCAACTTTTGACCACGACTGTACATGTGGACACGACTGCAATGTGTCCCTGATTTAAAGACAAGTTAGACACCCCTGCATTAGAGGTTAAGGACAAACTTAGGATGACCGCGAGTAAACAAGCAATATGTGTCCAAGAAGCAATAAGTGCCCGACTGATCGAGGAAGACCAGAGAGTTGCAGTCGACGATAGCGATGTACAGTCAAGACAACTTTGACATTCCTCGCCATGCAGCAATGACCCAACCTAACAATCAGTGACCACAGCTTTTATATTTGCTGCTCTGGATGAATTTGGACCTACAGCATGCTCTTTAGGAAAGATGGCTCCAACTCTCTAAGCACTGACAGCGCCCCCCGTTTATGGGAGAATCCTGGAAGCATCCCAGCATGTTGTTTTGTTTGTCTTCTTCAGTGTGGGACGGACCCCCAACGCAATGGACGGCGGTAACCCCTCTCTCCCGGACAGTGTAAATACTGGCATACACAAGGAGAGCCGGAGAGGTGTGTCATAATGATATCTTCCATACCACAACTCGAAAGGGAGGAATGTGAGTCCACCTGACTGATGCTCTGACATCCGAAGACCGCTTCGGATCGTCAGCTTGACCTTGCAATTCCTTCCGATTCATGAGCAACTATGGCAACGCCGGCTCGACTCAGAGCTGACTTGACTGTTGTTTGTAAATCTTTTTAAAAAGAAACAAAACGCAAAGTATTCTACCGCGGGTTTTCATGAATGCGACCCGGTAGACATACTTGGGTTTCGCCGATCCCCATAGCAATATATAGATGATGGTGTATGGTTTTACTTGTTTTGTATTGTGCTTTTTCAAACATTCAAAACCACGACGGTTCACTTGACCAATGAAAGTTAGACGTGCTTCCAGATTTTTGAGACCCGTGGCTGCACGACCTTCATCTCAGTTCCCCTTCTTAAAACCGGAGGATGATCAGCTTGTGATCGTTATGTCTTTCTATGTCAGGGGTCGGCAACCCGCGGCTCCGGATCACTCTAATGTGGCTCAGCTGCATACTTGCCGGCCCTCCCGATCTTTCCGGGAGGTTTCCGGATTTCAGTGCCTCTCCCAGAAATAAACATTCCCTGATTTTCACCCGGACAACAATATTGAGGGCGTGCTGTGATGGTACTGCCCTTAGCAGTTAGAACATGTCGCCGCGTCCGCCTTTACACTAAGTTATCTGCGTGCCGGCCGATCACAAGTAGTATGCGGACGCTGTAAAACCGACGTAAGTGACTGCAAGGCATACTTGTTCAACAGCCATACAGGTTACACTGAAGGTAGTAACATCAATCAATCAATCAATGTTTACCTATATAGCCCTAAATCACTAGTGTCTCAAAGGGGTGCACAAACCACTACGACATCCTCGGTAGGCCTACATAAGGGCAAGGAAAACTCACACCCAGTGGGACATCGGTGACAATGATGACTATGAGAACCTTGGAGAGGACGAAAGCAATGGATGTGGAGCGGGTCTAACATGATACTGTGAAAGTTCAATCCATAATGGATCCAACACAGCCGCGAGAGTCCAGTCCAAAGCGGATCCAACACAGCAGCGAGAGTCCCGTTCTCAGCGGAGCCAGCAGGAAACCATCCCAAGTGGAGGCGGATCAGCAGCGCAGAGATGTCCCCAGCCGATACACAGGCAAGCAGTACATGGCCACCGGATCGAACCGGACCCCCTCCACAAGGGAGAGTGGGACATAGGAGAAAAAGAAAAGAATATAAAAAACTTTAACACTTTTACTAATATGCGACACACTGTGAACCCACACCAAACAAGAACGACAAACACATTTTGGGAGAACATCCGCACTGTAACACAACATAAATGAAACATAACAAATACCCAGAATCCCATGCATTCCTAAGTCTTCCGGGCTACATTATACACCCCTGCTACCACCAACCCCGCCCACCTCAACCGACGCACGGAGGGGAGAGGGGGGGGGGGGGGGCGGGGTTGGGGGGGGTGTATGATGTAGCCCGGAATACTTAGGGATGCATGGGATTCTGGGTATTTGTTATGTGTTGTTTATGAATTAAATAAATTTATTTCGGTCATATAATCAATCAAATCAATCAACTATTTCGTGTGATCAGTTTTACAGTACATGTAATATGTATACAATAATCAATCAATCAATCAATGTTTACTTATATAGCCCTAAATCACGAGTGTCTCAAAGGGCTGCTCAGATCCCACATCAGGGCAAGGAAAACCCCACAACCTAATGGGATGACAAAGAGAAACTTTGGAGGGGACCGCAGATGTGGGGACGCCCCCTGGGCGGCCGGTGCAATGGACGTCGAGTGGATCTAGCATAATATTGTGAGAGTCTGGACCATAGTGGAGCTAACAAAATAATGAGAGTCCAGTCCATAGTGGATCTGACATAATAGTGTGAGAGTCCAGTCCATAGTGGATCTAAAGTAATAGTGAGAGAGACCAGTCCATAGTGGATCTAACATAATAGTGAGAGTCCAGTCTATAGAGGGTCTAACATAATAGTGAGAGTCCAGTCCATAGTGGATCTAACATAATAGTGTGAGAGTCCAGTCCATAGTGGATCTAACATAATGCACATTTACACACGAAAGAAAAGAAAAAGAATGACCAAAAAAGGAATAGGCTGAAGCCAAAGCTTATATTTGCCTATCCTATACCTTCACAGAAGATTAGGTTGCCTGGAACATCAACATAAAAAAATAATAAATCAAAAATCAATGGGATGAAAGTAATTGTTACTAAATTTTATCATTTTCAATTATTTCTCCATTTCAATGTTTTCTTAAACCTTACCAAAGAAGTACATCACTGAGCTTGTTCCACCATTTAACTCCTAAAACTGTAATACATTTGTACTTCATATTTGCTCTCGCTTTACCTATTTCAAAAATCGATATCCCCCGTGAATGATAGTTTTCTCCTCTTAAATGAAATAGCCTGAGAATACAAGCTGGATATGTGTTACAATGCATATGTTCTCCCGAAATGTGTTTGTCATTCTTGTTTGGTGTGGGTTCACAGTGTGGCGCATATGTGTAACAGTGTTATAAATAAATAAATAAATAAATGGGTTGTACTTGTATAGCGCTTTTCTACTCAAAGCGCTTTGACACTACTTCCACATTTACCCATTCACACACACATTCACACACTGATGGAGGGAGCTGCCATGCAAGGCGCCAACCAGCACCCATCAGGAGCAAGGGTGAAGTGTCTTGCTCAGGACACAACGGACGTGACGAGGTTGGTACTAGGTGGGAATTGAACCAGGGAGTGCGCACGGCCACTCTCCCCACTGCGCCACGCCGTCCCCGTGTTAAAGTTGTTTACACAGCCACCCTCAGTGTGACCTGTATGGCTGTTGACCAAGTATGCCTTGCAGTCACTTACGTGGGTTTACAGCGGCCACATTCAACATGGGTCTGGACTATGATGTCTAGATTGTAGAGCGCCCTAAATGCGGTGGCATCATAACACGCCCGTTTTAATGTAGTGTGGGTGAAACTTGGCAGACATTCGAGAGAACGGTCGCTTTGAAATTCGGGAGTCTCTCGGTAAAATCGGGACGGTTGGCACTGGTTTATACATAAGACAAAGCAAAAAAGAACCTTTGAATGCAGTGTTATTTCCTTTTTAAATTTCAAAAGAGTCTCGTGGCTCCCATTGTTATCTTTATTGTGTGAAAGGGGTCCAAATGGCTCTTTGAGTGGTAAAGGTTGCCGACTCCTGTTCTATGTCGTGTGAGAACATGTTGCAATTGTATCCAAGTGCTTTTTCCAACACATTAGTCGAAATGTGTCCGGAAGACTTGCATTTGTCTCGGAAAGAAAAGAAAAAAAACACTGAAAAAAGGATGAAAAAAATGCATTACTTCATGATAAAAGTGTACCAGGCGGCAGTAGGTTGCCTTTGATTGCTATGTACTAACTGTTTATATACAGTATGTAATCTGTACCACTTGTCTGCTGTGAAATGTGTTGAGTACTCAGCTTACAGTATATAAGGGCTTTTTATAGACATTAAAATAAAGCAGACTGGGAAAACTGATGTCACTCACTGTAGCTGAAGTCAATCTTTGTTTTAATTATTGTTTCTAGGGACGAAGGGATATTAAGAGGATTTTCATGCATACAAAATACTAAAACACTTAAAAATGGTGTTGACCTTTGTGTCCTGTTTGAATAAATCTTTGTGAAATACAACAGTCATTTTGTGTTTGCTGTTTATTTTATTATCATCTGTTGTGGTACTGAATTGTATTTCTGGTCTTGTCATCCTCGCGATACGGATCAAAAGGTTTACTGGACCAAAAGTTGCTTTATTAGAAGCGAGTGTCATTATACAGGACTGCAGTTCCCTGGAGGAGGTCAGGTCAAGAAAAGGAGGCCGTCCTAATCTGGAGAAGCCAAACCATCAGTTTTCTATCGATAAATTAATGTAGGGGTCGGGAACCTTTTTGGCTGAGGGAGCCAAGAAGCCAAATATTTTAAAATGTATTTCCCTAAGAGCCATATAATATTTTTTTTAACACTGAGCACAACTAAACACGTGCATTTTTAAGTGAGACCAACATTTCCAGAGTATAATAGGTCCCTTCCATCCATCCATCCATCATCTTCCGCTTATCCGAGCTCGGGTCGCGGGGGCAACAGCCTAAGCAGGGAAACCCAGACTTCCCTCTCCCCAGCCACTTCGTCTAGCTCTTCCCGGGGGATCCCGAGGCGTTCCCAGGCCAGCCGGGAGACATAGTCTTCCCAACGTGTCCTGGGTCTTCCCCGTGGCCTCCTACCGGTTGGACGTGCCCCAAACACATCCCTAGGGAGGCGTTCGGGTGGCACCCTGACCAGATGCCCGGACCACCTCATCTGGCTCCTCTTGATGTGAAGGAGCAGCGGCTTTACTTTGAGTTCCTCCCGGATGGCAGAGCTTCTCACCCTATCTCTAAGGGAGAGACCCAAACTCATTTGGGCCGCTTGTACCCGTGATCTTATCCTTTCGGTCATGACCCAAAGCTCATGACCATAGGTGAGGATGGGAACGTAGATCGACCGGTAATAGGTCTCTTATTCTTTATAATAACATTGTTATTCTGAAGCTAACTGTGGAGGGGGTGTGGCCTGCGGGCCTGCAGCAAAGCAGGATGTTTCCAGGACTGGCCTCGAAATCAGCGACAGGTGCGTAGACGGCCCACCTGGGCCTTGTTATCTAATCCCCTGTCGCTCTGTTATAAGCAGCAGCCAGGAGGAGAGACAGGGTTGGGGCTGGAGCCAGAGCGCGAGTGAGGATGAAAGAGAAAAAGACAATTGCTGGAAAGCAACTGAGAGAAAAATAAAATAAAACAATATTGTAACCCTAAAACAGGCTCTTGGTGGTCTGAAAAACCCCCAGGACGTCAAGCCCCACACTAACCAATAATAAATAAATTACTTCTTACCATTAATGCTACTTCCTGAACATAAAAAAAGCATGAGAATGTTTTATATTTTGAACGTCATTTTTAACAAGATTACAAGTGGAATTATTCATTACTTATCGTGTTAAGCAATGTCAGCTCAGGCTAGCCCCCTGTGGCAGGAGGGACTTGGCACTAGTAGTGTCAAGTCTTTTCTGGCTACGTAACGGTCAGTGAAGAAGATACCCCAAGAGTCAGCGAGAGCGGGGGAGGATGATGACCCCGGAACAGCAACTGACCCCGGAACGACAAAGACGATGAGAACAAAGATCAACAAGATCAACTGGACCAAAAGTTGCTTTATTAGAAGCGAGTGTCATTATACAGGACTGCAGTTCCCTGGAGGAGGTCAGGTCAAGAAAAGGAGGCACTCCTCATCTGGAGAAGCCAAACCATCAGTTTTCTATCAATCAATTAATGGATGGATTGCCAAGGTCTGCCCGGTGGAAGTTGGCTGCAGAGGTTTAGTGGTCCGGACAACCTTAAGGCTGCTTAAGGACATCAGAGTTCGAGGCCAAACCCTGCGAAACACCGTCAAAGCCCTCTTAGGAGCAGCAGAGACAGCCAGTCAGTGGCTGTGGGTGAAGAGAAGAGACACCATCTGGAGCTCTAGTAAGACTTACATCACATAATAGTTAAAAGCAGAGGGGGGCTCACCTGGGTCGCCAGGTGTTGCTGATGAGCCCTCTGGAGGTGTCGTGGACCTATCATTGAAAAACCGGTGAAGGAGGGTCCCCACCTGATGTCCCCCATTCTGCAATCCCACCCAACCAGGTCCAACACCACAACCGTTCTGAAGCAGCTCTGAAGAAGGTAGCCTACTGTTACCACTCTACTCAGGTTATTTTGTATCATGGGATTGTTCCAGCTAGTCCTAAAATTGAACTGATCATCTGGATCTTCCCCGTGACTGCTGTGAATAGAGCAGCTGACAACCAGGGCAGGACCTGGGGACTGCCTGGAAAGACAGGTGACCGGAGGGAAAGACCCCAAGGGACCTGACACAGGCTAGCCCCCTGTGGCAGGAGGGACTTGGCACTAGTAGTGTCAAGTCTTTTCTGGCTACGAAACGCTCAGTGAAGAAAATACCCCTGGAGTCAGCGAGAGCGGGGGAGGATGATGACCCCGGAACGACAAAGACGATGAGAACAAAGATCAACAAGATCAACTGGACCAAAAGTTGCTTTATTAGAAGCAAGTGTCATTATACAGGACTGCAGTTCCCTGGAGGAGGTCAGGTCAAGAAAAGGAGGCACTCCTCATCTGGAGAAGCCAAACCATCAGTTTTCTATCAATGTTTATTTACATAGCCCTAAATCACAGGTGTCTCAAAGGGCTGCACAAGCCACAACGACATCCTCGGTTCAGATACCACATAAGGGCAAGGAAAAACTCACAACCCAGAGGGACCTCAATGTGAATGACTATGAAAAACCTTGGAGGGGACCGGATACATTGGACGTCGAGTGGGTCTAGCATATTATTGTGTAAGTCCAGTCCATGGTGGATCTGATATCACCCTGAGCAGATATATCCCCAACCGATGCACCGGCGAGCAGGCCACCCCGGGTCCCGACTCTGGACAGCCAGAACTTCATCCATGGCCACCGGACCTGTGCCCCCCACCTCCCCCCGTTCAAAAAGGGAGGGGGGAAGACCATTCTATTCCTCCTTCCTGTGTGTGTGTGTGTGTGTGTGTGTGTGTGTGTGTGCTAAGTCAGGAGAGTACACCCTGACCATAAACTGTCCAACACTTTAAGAACAACATTTCTCAATGAGCTATTGCAAGGAATTTAGGGATTTCACCATTTACGGTCCATAATAACATCAAAAGTTTCAGAGAATCTGTAAAAATCACTGCACGTGAGCAATGATGTTACGGACCTTCGATCCCTCAGGCGGTACTGCATCAAAAAGGGACGTCAGTGTGTAAAGGATATCACCACGTGGACTGAGGATCACTTCAGAAAACCGCTGTCAGTAACTACAGTTTGTCGCTACATCTTGAAAGTGCAAGTTAAAACTCTACTACGCAAAGCCAAAGCCATTTATCAACAACACCCAGAAACGCTGCCAGCTTCGCTAGGCCCGAGCTTATGCAAAGTGGAAAAGTGTTCTGTGGACTGACGAGTCCACATTTCAAATTATTTTTGGAAACTGTGGACTTCGTGTCCTCCAGACCAAAGAGGAAAATAACCATCCGTACTGTTATAGGCGCAAAGTTCAAAAGCCACTATCTGTGATGGTATGGGTGTGTATTAGTGCCCAAGGCATGGGTAACTTTCACATCTGGGAAGCCACCATTAATGCTGAAAGGTACATACAGGTTTTGGAACAACGTATGTTGCCATCCAAGCAATGTTATCATGGACGCCCCTGCTTATTTCAGCAAGACAATGCCAAGCCACCTTTTTACAATAGCGTGGCTTCCTAGTAAAAGAGTGCGGCTACCTGACTGACCTGGCTGTAGTCCAGACCTATGTGTGGCGCATTATGAAGCCTAAAAAACCCCAATGGAGACTCCGGACTGTTGAACAACTTAAGCTGTACATCAAGCAATAATGGGAAATAATAAAGGGGACGGCGTGGCAAAGTTGGTAGAGTGGATGTGCCAGCAATCTGGGGGTTACTGGTTCAATCCCCTCCTTTGTCCGTTGTGTCCTTGGGCAAGACACTTCACCCTTTGCTCCTGATGGGACCTGGTGTGCGCCTTGCATGGCAGCTCCCGCCGTCAGTGTGTGAATGTGTGTGTGAATGGGCGTATGTGGAAATACTGTCAAAGTGCTTTGGGTTCCTTAAAAAGGGGTAGAAAAGCGCTATACAAGTACAACCCATTTACCATAAAAGGAGATGTTCGTGGGTAAGTGACTGGAAAAAAACTGCTTTAAGTCATAAGTTAAATGTTGCCGTTGAGCTAGACAGGTAGTCTATTCTCAAGGATAGGGCTATCACTTTTGCATTCCGAAGTCCCAATCAGGGCCTCTTTGATCCAATCATCCTGCGAATATCAAATTAAGGGACCTTATTTTATTATGTGCTCAAACTGAAATGCCACTGTTTACTTAAACTCGATGGTTTGCTTTCTCCTAGATGAATATGAACATTCACCATATGTAGTTAATTCATTCACTTCAATACATCAATCAATCAATCAATGTTTATTTATATAGCCCCAAATCACAAATGTCTCAAAGGACTGCACAAATCATAACGACTACAACATCCTCGGAAGAACCCACAAAAGGGCAAGGAAAACTCACACCCAGTGGGCAGGGAGAATTCACATCCAGTGGGACGCCAGTGACAATGCTGACTATGAGAAACCTTGGAGAGGACCTCAGACCGAAAGCAATGGATGTGGAGCGGGTCTAACATGATACTGTGAAAGTTCAATCCATAGTGGCTCCAACACAGCCGCGAGAGTTCAGTTCAAAGCGGATCCAAGACAGCAGCGAGAGTCCCGTCCACAGGAAACCATCTCAAGCGGAGGCGGATCAGCAGCGTAGAGATGTCCCCAACCGATACACAGGCGAGCGGTCCATCCTGGGTCTCGACTCTGGACAGCCAGTACTTCATCCATGGTCATCGGACCGGACCCCCTCCACATTTCAGGTTGTAGTTGTTAAGATTTACAAAGCGTTTAAGGATTGCTTATAGAATAATTATACATAATAGATATTATGAAGACAATTATGTAAGATACGAACCTCCTCATATTTGTTAAGGTGCACAGATTTGGGACATCTGTTTTCTGATGAAAGGTAGCAAAGGTTAAGGGGAGGGACTGGAGGCTGGTATATAGTGAGATGAATCCTATCAGGTTTTGATCAAAAGACAAAAGCTTACAAAAACTTCTCCCCATACAAAAGTATCATATATTAGGTTTGGTTCAAAGACAAAGCATATTACTGGTAAGTTTGTTCATGAAGGAAGGAAAGTCCTCTTTGTCCTTGGGTATAAAAACCTGTAGATTTTGAGTCAAACCACAAAGATGTGTGTATTCAATAGTCGAGAGATCTCTGTAAGTATTGTATTTTTGTTGATCCAATAAAATCTAAGTGTCTGATAAGTTTCATTTTCCCGCTGATCCAAACCAACATGTGTTCCAGGTTGGTAAAATTCAGGGTCTGGCTTGCAAATTTTACTTGGCTTAGCAGTTCTTGCAGGTTCCAGACTTTCCCTATCATTTTTAAAGTCTTTGTCCTGATGGGCCTCCGTTTTAGGTTGGGGGAAGGCGTCCCCTTTGCAGTTCTCAGAAGGACCAACTTTGCTCCTTATCCGGCTCGTCTTCCACGTTCACTTCCAAAGCAGGGATGTTGTTTTTACCGCTAGGCCTTGTGAGTCAGAGGTCTGCGGTCTAAAGTCCTTTCTAGAGACTCTTGGCTGACTCCATGGCGTTTGGAAATTGCTGATGCCACAACTTGTCCAGATTTACGATGGACACCCAATTTACCATTACCGGCTGACGGTTGCTGACCAGTCCGCGGTTTCCTGTTGGGGGACAAATCACTGTCCAGCCAAGCACAATTCTTATGATATACGGTCGATTATTCAAACTACAAATTACCTCTTGCGCTACCATAGCTTTGAGTATGTTGGGTCCTATTAACTTTTAGTGGGACTACAACAAAATTGATGCTAACTATAGCTTTAATTGGTGCTTTATGTGTCACGTGCGGATCGCATTTTAATGCGGGATCGCTCCTCCAACGCAAACATAGACACTCCGGACAACAACGTAAAGGTAAGAACTATTTAATAACAACACACTGGTACAAAAACTGAGGAAAAGAAACGCGTAGCGAAAGCACAGAAGCTAATGACGCCGAGATCATTATCCATGCGTTTGTTACGTCTCGTCTCGATTACTGTAACGTATTATTTTCGGGTCTCCCCATGTCTAGCATTAAAAGATTACAGTTGGTACAAAATGCGGCTGCTAGACTTTTGACAAGAACAAGAAAGTTTGATCACATTACGCCTGTACTGTATATACCTTTATATACATATATACATACATATATACCTATACTGTATATACCTTTATATACATATATACATACATATATACCTATACTGTATATACCTTTATATACATATATACATACATATATACCTATACTGTATATACCTTTATATACATATATACATACATATATACCTATACTGGCTCACCTGCACTGGCTTCCTGTGCACTTAAGATGTGACTTTAAGGTTTTACTACTTACGTATAAAATACTACACGGTCTAGCTCCATCCTATCTTGCCGATTGTATTGTACCATATGTCCCGGCAAGAAATCTGCGTTCAAAAGACTCCGGCTTATTAGTGATTCCTAGAGCCCAAAAAAAGTCTGCGGGCTATAGAGCGTTTTCCGTTCGGGCTCCAGTACTCTGGAATGCCCTCCCGGTAACAGTTCGAGATGCTACCTCAGTAGAAGCATTTAAGTCTCACCTTAAAACTCATCTGTATACTCTAGCCTTTAAATAGACCTCCTTTTTAGACCAGTTGATCTGCCGCTTCTTTTCTTTCTCCTATGTCCCCCCCTCCCTTGTGGAGGGGGTCCGGTCCGATGACCATGGATGAAGTACTGGCTGTCCAGAGTCGAGACCCAGGATGGACCGCTCGTCGGGACCCAGGATGGACCGCTCGCCTGTATCGGTTGGGGACATCTCTACGCTGCTGATCCGCTTGAGATGGTTTCCTGTGGACGGGACTCTCGCTGTTGTCTTGGAGCCACTATGGATTGAACTTTCACAGTATCATGTTAGACCCGCTCGACATCCATTGCTTTCGGTCCCCTAGAGGGGGGGGGTTGCCCACATCTGAGGTCCTCTCCAAGGTTTCTCATAGTCAGCATTGTCACTGGTGTCCCACTGGATGTGAATTCTCCCTGCCCACTGGGTGTGAGTTTTCCTTGCCCTTTTGTGGGTTCTTCCGAGGATGTTGTAGTCGTAATGATTTGTGCAGTCCTTTGAGACATTTGTGATTTGGGGCTATATAAATAAACATTGATTGATTGATTGATTGATAATGCTAACACTAGCACAGGTTCAGGTAACAAGAAATCTAGTAATTACCAACGAAACAGTTGCATACCGCAAACAAGGGACCAAGACCGACTGACGGGACAAGGCAGGCTTAAATAAGGAAGTAATTAACTAAAACAGGTGTGCGTCTGGAACCCGCAGCAGGTGAAATTAATATGTTACCATGGTGACCAAACTGACTCACAAAGGTACACAAACAACAAAGGGAGTCCAAACTAACAGAAAATAACTAAACTAAACATGATCCAGACTACGGATCATGACATTATGCCAATATAGCTCTGGTCTAATTGTATATAACCGTCAGACCCTAGTCGATCTGAGCAAAACACAACAGTGGTTTTTAAATATCAATGTTGGGGACCAAACCTCAAAACCTTCAACACATCTGGCGTCAGTCCGACCTACATATTGCGTTTACCTGCTGTCATACAAAGAAAGTGGCCTAGTAAGTGCGGTAAACGTGGAGGATTTCTTGTAAAAGCCAAAGCTTACTGTAGATCTAGTTCTGGAGTTGGATTACAGTGGATTCGGCCCGTTATCAGCACGACTGTTCCCCGGATTGGTCACCTGCCGCTGGAGAGGCCACTCCGAAGACATCAGAGCAAACACCGCGGTGTGGATTTTGGATCTCAGCAGGTTCTGCGCAGTGCACAAGTCCAACTTCATTTGCCAGCAGGTACTGACAGATTCCTTTTCCAGCTTCAAGCTTCAGAAATAAAACTTGATAATTCGATTTTGTGCACACGAGTGCACTTTCTGTGGCTTAATTCCAGTGGCTCTGGATCTGCCACGCCAGATTGTTAATCCCAGGGTTTGTCTCGTTTTTTCCGGCCTTCAAGGAGATGGTAACTTGTGTGTGGTGCTTAGTCGAAAGAAATATCTCCTGGGGCTTTGACTTTCTTGCCCTTAGCCTCGAATCCCAACTGGATGATTGCAAAATGTAGCGATACTAGATATTCACCACTTTCTGTGGCTTAATTCCAGTGGTTCTGGATCTGCCACGCCAGATTGTTAATCCCAGGGTTTGTCTCGTTTGTTCCAGCCTTCAATGAGATGGTAACTTGTGTGTGGTGCTTAGTTGAAAGAAATATCTCCTGGGGCTTTGACTTTCTTGCCCTTAGCCTCGAATCCCAACTGGATGATTGCAAAATGTAGCGATACTAGATATTCCCTGCCGCTGGAGAGGCCACTCCGAAGACATCAGAGAAAACACCGCGGTGTGGATTTTGGACCTCAGCAGGTTCTGCGCAGTGTACAAGTCCAACTTCATTTGCCAGCAGGTACTGACAGATTCCTTTTCCAGCTTCAAGCTTCAGAGATAAAACTTGATAATTCGATTTTGTGCACACGAGTGCCCCGCCCTCCAAAATACGACTTCATTCTAGACTTCATGGACATCGTAACCGGTCTAGCTTTGAACTACGATCCATTTGTAATACTTGGGGATTTTAATATCCATATTTGCTGTGAATCGCGACCCTTGGCCAAAGACTTTTTAAGCCTAATTGACTCTTTTAATTTGACGCAGTCGGTGTCGGGCTGGACACATGAAAAAGGACACACACTGGACTTTGTGTTATCTTTTGGCTGCAATGTTGTCTGAAGTTGAAACAAATTTCTTGGCTCGCCGGGTACGCACTATAACCCGCAAAATGCATCATCGTTTACAGAATCTATCACATCTGAGATCCTATACTCCACCCCGGATATTTGAATAACTACCTGCATGGAAGTCCTGGCCACATTCAGACAGACACTTACTGACGCAGCCGTGCCTGAAGGACAACACCCGCCAGCTCACCCGTGTCGAGGCGCTAAGTGGAAGTGGAAAACAGACGTCTCTAAACAGATATTAAGAGACAGTCTAGTTACTAAACTGTCTAGACTCTAGTAGAATATCAAAGGGATGTTGAAGTTATTTTTAAATATACTGTATAAATAAATAAACTGAATTGAACAGCTCACTCCCTGCCTTAATCTGAGGTAACTTGAGATGTTTTAAGTGTGGATATTTTTCCAGATCCAGATTTTTCCAGATCCAGATCTTGTGTTGGAATGTTACTTGTGTTTACTGCCATTGATTCTGGTGTGTAAGTTATTAGCAAATCAATATGACTGCTCACCGATTCTGTTCATAACTTTTATGGACAGAATTTCTAGGCGCAGTCAAGGCGTTGAGGGGTTCCGGTTTGGTGGCCGCGGGATTAAGTCTCTGCTTTTTGCAGATGATGTGGTCCTGATGGCTTCATCTGAACCGGGATCTTCAGCTCTCACTGGATCGGTTCGCAGCCGAGTGTGAAGCGACCGGAATGAGAATCAGTACCTCCAAGTCAGAGTCCATGGTTCTCGCCCGGAAAAGGGTGGAGTGCCATCTCCGGGTTGGGGAGGAGACACTGCCCCTAGTGGAGGAGTTCAAGTACCTAGGAGTCTTGTTCACGAGTGGGGGAAGAGTGGATCGTGAGATCTACACCCGGATCGGTGCGGCGTCTTCAGTAATGCGGACGTTGTATCGATCCGTTGTGGTGAAAAAGGAGCTGAGCCGGAAGGCAAAGCTCTCAATTTACCGGTCGATCTACGTTCCCATCCTCACCTATGGTCATGAGCTTTGGGTCATGACCGAAAGGATAAGATCACGGGTACAAGCGGCCGAAATGAGTTTGGGTCTCTCCCTTAGAGATAGGGTGAGAAGCTCTGCCATCCGGGAGGAACTCAAAGTAAAGCCGCTGCTCCTCCACATGGAGAGGAGCCAGATGAGGTGGTTCGGGCATCTGGTCAGGATGCCACCCGAACGCCTCCCTAGGGAGGTGTTTAGGGCATGTCCAACCGGTAGGATGCCACGGGGAAGACCCAGGACACGTTGGGAAGACTATGTCTCCCGGCTGGCCTGGGAACGCCTCGGGATCCCCCGGGAAGAGCTGGACGAAGTGGCTGGAGAGAGGGAAGTCTGGGCTTCCCTGCTTAGGCTGCTGCCCCCATGACCCGACCTCGGATAAGCGGAAGATGATGGATGGATGGATGGATGACTGCTCACAACATTTTCTTGGCCCATTGCCCTCAGCAAAATATTCTGCCAATCAGGTAAAGCCTTTGCGTCAAGTCCTCGGTGCAAAGAACTTGGTCCAAGAATGCATATGTGATGATGATTTTGCTGCAGCCTTTTGCTTTGATCCGGACTGGCACAATGGGAATCTATTCTCCAGGCCCTGGAAGACCACTCCAGACCAAGGTGTTCTGTGACATTTAAACATTCCTTTTTCTCTGATCCATCTTAGTTATGTCCGTTCATTCAATCAAAGTTTACATATGTAGTCTGTTATCATGAATGTCTCAAAGGGCTGCACAAGCCACAATGACATCCTCGTCTCAGATCTCACATCAGGGCAAGAAAAATCTCAACTCAATGGGATGACAATGAGAAACTTTGGTTGTGGTTTCTTTGCCGCACTGTCCTGTGCTACACATACAGAATAGTGCTGCTAGGATCCTGACGAGAGTCCGGGAAATACGACCATATCACACCAACTCTCAAATCTCTTCACTGGCTTCCTGTTTCACTCAGGATTGAATATAAAGTCTCCCTACTAACCCACCAGTGCCGCCATGCCAATGCCGCCCTGTACCTCAAAGAACCACTCGCCCCCAAATCCTCCACACGACACCTCCGACCCAAACAGGCTAACCTCCTCCAACCTCCAAGGACAAAGCTACAAACTATGGGAGACCGGGCTTTCTGCTCCGCCGCTCCTAGTTTGTGAAACGCTCTCCCTGACCACCTGAGGGGACCTCAGACTGTGGATGCCTTTAAAAAAAGGCTTAAAAACCCTTCTTTAAAAAAAAGCCTTTTTATAGATACATGCACACTCTTTATAGCTATAAAGCTGTTGTAGTTTGTATCTTTATTTATTTGGATTATCTTTTTATTATTATTATTATTTTATTTAATTTATTTTATTTTTTTTATAAACTGTCGCACTTTGAGGTTGTTTGCTCAATGTAAAGTGCTTTTTACAAATAAAATGTATTATTATTATTATTATTATTATTCCTTCAGGAGAGTTTCAAAGCCAGGGAAACAATCCAAGTTAGAATGATTTGTTATGCGAGTAAAAATAAAATGTGCTTTTCACTCTAAATAGTCTATGACACTTCCTCAAAATTCAGGACCGTCCATTTCATCGTATGGCCAAGTAATAGAACACGTCAAATGGAGAATCATGTGCCTCTCAGTCCTTTCCATCGAGGATGTGGACGACATCTACCTATTTGGAACCGTGATTGCGGGGCACCAGCTGATTGGGCTGTGCATTGCTTTGGTGTATCGTAGAATTCGTAAGACAATGGCAGCCACTCAAGGAGCCCAAAGGCTGTTCGTTGCAATGGACGGATTGGGTCGGGCTGTGGGATTACAGTCTGGAGCGATTTCTGAACTGAATCGCAAGACGGATCACATCATGGAGAAGCTTGCTGAAAAGGAACAATTGGATACGAGAGCCAACATGGACGAATAGAACAGGCAAGCCATTGTAATGAATGCTTGAGGAAAAACAAAAATCCTTATCTACGATTTGACTCCCCCGAATGGCCTTGAGGACAGGCTGTTCTGTAATCATCCCCAAGGAATTTTAAAAATGGACGCTTTTGACCTCCCTCCCTCCTCAACGACACCTGGAAGTCGAGCTTTGTGGCATAGCATGCAGAACGACCCCAGGCCTATGAACACTACACCACTACACCCAAAGACAATGAGCGAATACACACGCAAATTAGGTTTTTTACCCTTGAACCCAGTCTGGACCCCCTCCCGAGGGTCCAGAATGATATTTTTTACTCTTTCCCCCTTTCCCAATATCACCTTTTCCCGCCTCTTTTAAGGAGTGCCATGAGTAGCTGATCCGTTGGCGGTCCCGTCTTGTCTCCTTGTAATGTATGTCTGCTCTTAGTGGGACTGGGCCCGAAATGTAATTTCAGGTCTTCTGTGTCTTGTACATGTTAAAAGCATCCTCTTGAAGTCAACTCATTTGAGCCGTTGGCTATGTGGATGGGAGGCTAAGCTAACACAAAATACACATGCTGACAGCAGTTTCATATTGTTTTCTATTTTATCACATTTTCTGTATCGACCGGGTCGCATCGTGGTGCGAAGTTCGTTCTCCCAGGAATGCAGACGGGCTCCGGACACAGCGTGAAGGTAGGAACAAATGATTTATTTAGAAATAAATCAGACTTTAACAAAGAAAAACGTGGTCATAGCACTCAAGGCAAAAAACTAAAAGAGATATCATGGGAGCTAGAAGAGAAAGAGCCTAGGGTGGAAGCTAGCAGGTAGCGAGTAGGAAACAGACGTCGGCACTTGTTGTACAAAAACAAACTAGGAAGTGACTGAGATAGATATGTACATATCCATATCTTAGACTTATTTCTTTCTCTAGTCATATTCGAAATAGCTAGTGTTTTTCATTTATACTTTTTCTATTTTATAATCTCATGTCTTTGGTAGACTGCAAGTTAACCTTGGCTTTAGGAATGTGAGGAGGAGATATACTCCCTTTCTTATCTCATCCTGTGCTCAGCTAAGGAGAAACAATAGACATGTGTATTAGTTCCGGAGGGTGGGGGCTGTTTGCGGATTCAAGAAGTAGTCTCTTCCCGATTGAATATGAGATCAATTTGGGCAATGCGATTGAAAGGTTGTTGTATCTAGATTGGTCTCCCAAAGCTTTGGTAATAAAATATCAAAATGCCTGGGATTCATTTGTAACCAGCTTATGTGTCATCTAACGAATCTGGGGGGTGTCCGGCAGAAGACCGGGTCAAACACAACAGAAGCCAGACCGACTCTGACAACTGAGACAAACAAAATCAAGTGGTGCTGAAAACAAAAGTGACTTAGACAACGTGAATAGAATATGATCCGGGTAGCGGATCATAAGATTTTCTGCATCAATCATAATTTTAGGTCCACCTATCTGCGAAAAGTAAGGCAAGTAAGTAAGAAGCAGATGATTGCCCACTAGATCTCTCTTTGCATGGAAAAAAAAAATAGAAATTACATTTTACCAGCTCACCTTTTGTGCACCCTTCCATTGAATGCGTTTGGACTGGCAGCTGACTGGAGCAGATAAGACAAGAGCTGCCACACACAGTCACTCACCGCACACCAGGAGGCGGAGGAAGGTATCAACCCTCTGAAGAAACATTGTCAGAAGGAGAATGACAGCATGAATGTCGACCGTCCGCATCATGCAGCGAGAAGAAAAGGGGAGGACAAAAGAAGTGTGAGGGAGGAAAATGGCAAATTATATTTTCTTCTGCGGTGTGCAGAACCAACAGAAGGCAACATAAAAGCACTAAAAGCAGGAAGTGTCCACTCAACCCTCCGGTAGAAAAGGTCATACCATAAAGGTCATAGCATAAATTAACCACCTGGCTACTTCTGTCATTTGTCCTTTTGCATGTTTTTTCTCACATTTGAAATGGTAAATCTCAACAAGGCGGCGTGACTCGGTTTGTAGAAGGGCCGTGCCAGCAACTTGAGGGTTCCAGGTTCGATTCCCGCCTCCGCCGTTTTAGCAACAAAAAGACATTTGACCCACCTTACTCCCAGTGCCACCCACACTGCCTTAAAAGGAACTTAGACCATGGCTTTGACTACGAAAAGCACTTTGAGTCACGAGAGAAAATGCTATATAAATTAAAGTAAACATTTAAAGTACCAATGATTGTCACAAATACACACTAGGTGTGGTGAAATGTGTCGTCTGCAGTTGACCAATCCCCTTGTTCACCCCCTGGGAGGTGAGGGGAGCAGTGGGCAGCAGCGGTGCCTCGCCCGAAAATAATTTTACAGATTAAACCCCCAATTGCAGCCCTTAATGCTGAGTGGCAAGCACAGGGGTAATGAGTCCCGTTTTTATAGTCTTTGGTATGACTCGGCGGGGGTTTGAACTCACAACCTAACGATCTCGGATTAGATTAGATTAGATTAGATTAGATAGTACTTTATTTATTCCGTCAGGAGAGTTCCTTCAGGAAAATTACAATTTTCAGCACAATCCCCTTCAAGATCAGACAAACATTACAGGGAGACAGAACAGGATCGCTGACGGGTCTGCCGGCTTCCAGCGCCCCTTACAAAAAAATGACATACAGGTAAACATGGGGAGGGGGGAAGAAAAAAAGAAGAAAAAAAAGAAAGAAAGAAAGGGCGGAGACTCTAACCACTGGGCCACTGTGCAGGTAAATATAATTCACTTCACGCCAAAAATTTAACATAAACTAAATATTTATATTTAACATTGAGATTTATTTAGATTTCACTTTTATATTTGGATTCAACCTTTATATTAAAGATGTATATTTAGATAACAATCTATATTCAGTATCAACATGAATATTTGAAATGTTTAGATTTCTAGGCAGCACGGTGGAGTAGTGGTTAGTGCATTTGCCTCACAATACAAAGGTCCTGGGTTCGATCCCCGGGCTCGGGGCTCTTTCTGTGTGGAGTTTGCATGTTCTCCCCATGACTGCGTGGGTTCCCTCTGGGTACTCCGGCTTCCTCAAACCTCCAAACACATGCACCTGGGGTTAGGCCCCTCCCACCTCTAAAAACATGCACCTGGGGATAGACACCCCCCCCCCCCCCCATCTCTAAAGACATGTACTTGGGGATAGATCCCTCCCACCTCTAAAGACATGCACCTGGGGATAGGCCCCTCCCACCTCTAAAAACATGCACTTGGGGATAAACACCCCCCCCGCCCCCCATCTCTAAAGACAAACAAGTACCTGGGGATAGATCCCTCCCACCTCTAAAAACATGCACTTGGGGAAAGGCCCCTCCCACCTCTAAAAACATGCACCTGGGGATAGACCCCCCCCCCCACCTCTAAAGACATGCACCTGGGGATAGACCCCTCCCACCTCCAAAGACATGCACCTGGGGTAAGGCCCCTCCCACCTCTAAAAACATGCACCTGGGGATAAACACCCCCCCATCTCTAAAGACATGTACCTGGGGATAGTCCCCTCCCACCTCCAAAGACATGTACCTGGGGAAAGGCCCCTCCCACCTCTAAAAACATGCACCTGGGGATAGACACCCCCCCCCCCCCCATCTCTAAAGACATGTACTTGGGGATAGATCCCTCCCACCTCTAAAGACATGCACCTGGGGATAGGCCCCTCCCACCTCTAAAAACATGCACTTGGGGATAAACACCCCCCCCGCCCCCCATCTCTAAAGACAAACAAGTACCTGGGGATAGATCCCTCCCACCTCTAAAAACATGCACTTGGGGAAAGGCCCCTCCCACCTCTAAAAACATGCACCTGGGGATAGACCCCCCCCCCCACCTCTAAAGACATGCACCTGGGGATAGACCCCTCCCACCTCCAAAGACATGCACCTGGGGTAAGGCCCCTCCCACCTCTAAAAACATGCACCTGGGGATAAACACCCCCCCATCTCTAAAGACATGTACCTGGGGATAGTCCCCTCCCACCTCCAAAGACATGTACCTGGGGAAAGGCCCCTCCCACCTCTAAAAACATGCACCTGGGGATAAACACCCCCCCCCCCCCCACCTCTAAAGATATGCACCTGGGGATAGGCCCCATCCCACCTCCAAAGACATGCACCTGGGGAAAGGCCCCTCCCACCTCTAAAAACATGCACCTGGGGATAGACCCCTCCCACCTCTAAAGACATGCACCTGGGGATAGGCCCCTCCCACCTCTAAAGACATGCACCTGGGGATAGACCCCTCCCCCTCCCCCATCTCCAAAGACATGCACCTGGGGATAGGCCCCTCCCACCTCCAAAGACATGCACCTGGGGATAGGCCCCTCCCACCTCTAAAGACATGCACCTGGGGAAAGGCCCCTCCCACCTCTAAAAACATGCATCTGGGGATATACACCCCCCCATCTCTAGAGACATGTACCTGGGGATAGACCCCTCCCACCTCCAAAGACATGTACCTGGGGAAAGGCCCCTCCCACCTCTAAAAACATGCACCTGGGGAAAGGCCCCTCCCACCTCTAAAAACATGCACCTGGGGATAACCCCCCCCCCCCACCACCTCTAAAGACATGCACCTGGGGATAGGCCCCCCCCACCTCCAAAGATATGCATCTGGGGATATACACCCCCCCATCTCTAGAGACATGTACCTGGGGATAGTCCCCTCCCACCTCCAAAGACATGTACCTGGGGAAAGGCCCCTCCCACCTCTAAAAACATGCACCTGGGGAAAGGCCCCTCCCACCTCTAAAAACATGCACCTGGGGATAACCCCCCCCCCCCACCACCTCTAAAGACATGCACCTGGGGATAGGCCCCTCCCACCTCCAAAGATATGCATCTGGGGATAGGCTCCTCCCCCCCATCTCTAAAGACATGCACCTGGGGATAGGCCCCTCCCACCTCCAAAGATATGCATCTGGGGATAGGCTCCTCCCCCCCATCTCTAAAGACATGCACCTGGGGAAAGGCCCCTCCCACCTCTAAAAACATGCACCTGGGATAAACCTCCCCCACCCCCCACCTCTAAAGACATGCACCTGGGGATAGGCTCCTCCCACCTCCAAAGATATGCATCTGGGGATAGGCTCCTCCCACCTCCAAAGACATGCACCTGGGGATAGGTTGATTGGCAACACTAAATTGGCCTTGGGATGAGGTGGTGACTTGTCCAGGGTGTAATTCGCCTACCCCCGGAAGGGAGCTGAGATTGATTGATTGATTGATTGATTGATTGATTGATTGATTGATTGACCACTAAATGATAACACCCGAATAAGTTTTTCAACTTGTTTTAGTCAGGGTCCACCTTAAGATAGACTCTTGCAGACTCCGGGACTCCGAACGGGACAAGCGGTAAAAAATGAATGGATGGATTTAGATTTAAATTTCTCTTATCTCTCAAGATGGAGCCGAAGACGGCCGCCTGACAGTTCTTTTACCAGACAAGTGTTTATGAATATGAGGGCTAAAACTCCACCGGACTTCTTTTCAACTTCTGAATGAATGAATATTTAGAACTACTGGACATATTCTGGTCAAAGGTGCCATGTCGGCGCTGTGAGACGTCCGCTCACTGGCCAAAAAACCGGAGGAGTGTGAACTGATACCGGACTGCAGCTGGCAGGATTCCAGCTCTTCAGAGCGGATGGAGACACAAAGAAGGAGGTGGAGGACTCAGTTCCTACACCAACAGTGGCTGGTGTTCGGATGTCACGTGATCCAAATCCACTGCTCTCTCAAGCTGGAGTACTTTTTCATTCACTGCAAACCTTTTTATTCCCCGCAAGTCTGCTTCTTTCAGTCTGGTTGGCGGCCGGCCAACGTCTACAGCTCGCTCTCGCCGAGCAGGTTTGGAGCGTGGAGTGAACAGACCGGGACTGCTTAGTTCTTGTCCTCTGTGATTTGAGCAAAGGAAATCCAGTCAGGAACTTCCCAACAAACGTTTTTGTTTTTTTAAATGTCCGACGAGAGAGGGAAATGTTTTTGTGGAAAGACGGAGCCGACGGTCCGATGGAGCGGAAGGACACGCTGGAGCCCGGCCCAAGATGGCGGCAAGGAGGCGGAGGATGCGAGCGAGAGGCGAGGCGGGGCGACGCCACAATCAAGTTCAGGGGCATGGATCGCACACCGGGACACAATTAATATGTCTCCTAACTATGTATAAAAGGGTAGAAGGAGGAGAGAATGGGGCAGAAGGAGGTGGAGAACATGCAGTGGCTGAGGAGCAAGCAAGAACAACGGAGAGGCGGCCGACTGAAGAGCGGCGACGGCGCAAAAGACTTTCTTCATTGCAGAGTAAACAAGAGTCAAACCTGCAAAAGCAATGTCCTTCCTTGGTGGTCAGTGGAACCCGCACGACGACGGCAAGAGATTGTCACAGTTTTGGAGCACTGCTAAACCACATGGTGAACGGCTTCCTGCCGCCATCGTGCGGGTTGCATGGACCATAAATGAACGACATCGCTCAGCAGGTTTGACTCTTGTTTATTTTCAACAAAACTTGTGTCTTTTCGGTCGGATCGCTTTTCAGCCGCTCCTCCTTCCTGCTCTCTCCTCCTCGTCTTCGTCGTTGTGTTCGGCTCGCTCTCGATCGTTCTCGCTCTTCAGGTCTTTTTGGCGGTTTTCCTACTTCTGCCTCGATTGCTCCTCCTTCTCCCCTTTTATGCAGCAGGAGGAGATGCACAGATTGAGAGCCGGTGTGTGTTTTACGCACCTGGCTCTGATTGCTGCAGCGTCTCTCCAGGCACGCCCCGCCTCTCCGTTCCGCTGCATACTCCGCCTCCTGACCGCCATCTTGAGTAGGACCATGGTTTGCCCTATCCCGCTGTCGGCCCGTCGGCTCCGCCTCTCCACACACATTAAGCGAGGCGTACCAAGCTGATCAACCCGGGCCCAATCCGACTATGTGATGGCTCACCTGATTGCTTCATACAATCAATCAATCAATCAATCAATGTTTATTTATATAGCCCCAAATCACAAATGTCTCAAAGGGCTGCACAAATCATTACGACTACAACATCCTCGGAAGAACCCACAAAAGGGCAAGGAAAACTCACACCCAGTGGGCAGGGAGAATTCACATCCAGTGGGACGCCAGTGACAATGCTGACTATGAGAAACCTTGGAGAGGACCTCAGATGTGGGCAACCGCAATGGATGTCGAGCGGGTCTAACATGATACTGTGAAAGTTCAATCCATAGTGGCTCCAACACAGCCGCGAGAGTTCAGTTCAAGCGGATCCAAGACCGCAGCGAGAGTCCCGTCCACAGGAAACCATCTCAAGCGGATCAGCAGCGTAGAGACGTCCCCAATCGATGCAGGCGAGCGGTCCATCCTGGGTCCCGACCAGCGGTCCATCCTGGGTCTCGACTCTGGACAGCCAGTACTTCATCCATGGTCATCAGACCGGACCCCCTCCACAAGGGAGGGGGGGACATAGGCGAAAGAAAAGAAGCGGCAGATCAACTGGTCTAAAAAGGAGGTCTATTTAAAGGCTAGAGTATACAGATGAGTTTTAAGGTGAGACTTAAATGCTTCTACTGAGGTAGCATCTCGAACTGTTACCAGGAGGGCATTCCAGAGTACTGGAGCCCGAACGGAAAACAAGCAGACATCAAAGCTCTGTAAGTCTGCTGTGAGGACATGGAAGCAGTGGACCAGTGAAGCTGGGGAGGAATTGAGGGTGTGCTTGGACTGGACTGACTAGGATGCTCTCAGGTCTGCCACAAACAGCCTGGATGAGTACACACACATATTGGATTTTGCCAGGACTTACGTGGGACATCACGCACAACACCAAGCCCTGGTTCAGAGCTAAACTCAGAAGGTTAAGGCAGGAAAGCAAGGCGTACCAAGCCGTCCCTTGACTACGTGATGGTTCGCCTGATTGCTTCATACAAGCAGACATCTTTCTCTCTGGTACTCATGGAGGGTGGGCGCTCCCTTTTCCTCTCCCTTATCTCTCCTACTTGCTTCTTTGTCTTGTCTTAACTTTCTTTTTGCCTCTTTTTGCACTGTTCTCCAAATCTAAACATTGGAACTATTTAACTGGCCTCAACAAAATTGACAAGATCTTGGGTTTGGGAGAACCTGTTTGTCGTGACGAAGCGGTTGTTGCTGGACTCTTGATGGACTCTTGCGAGAAGAAGTAGTGCTGCATGCCTGGCGACCCTTTTCTGTCGAGGACGCTCCAGCCTATCTTGCCGATTGTATTGTACCATATGTCCCGGCAAGAAATCTGCGTTCAAAAGACTCCGGCTTATTAGTGATTCCTAGAGCCCAAAAAAAGTCTGCGGGCTATAGAGCGTTTTCCGTTCGGGCTCCAGTACTCTGGAATGCCCTCCCGGTAACAGTTCGAGATGCTACCTCAGTAGAAGCATTTAAGTCTCATCTTAAAACTCATCTGTATACTCTAGCCTTTAAATAGACCTCCTTTTTAGACCAGTTGATCTGCCGCTTCTTTTCTTTCTCCTATGTCCCCCCCTCCCTTGTGGAGGGGGTCCGGTCCGATGACCATGGATGAAGTACTGACTGTCCAGAGTCGAGACCCAGGATGGACCGCTCGTCGGGACCCAGGATGGACCGCTCACCTGTATCGGTTGGGGACATCGCTACGCTGCTGATCCGCTTGAGATGGTTTCCTGTGGACGGGACTCTCACTGCTGTCTTGGAGCCACTATGGATTGAACTTTCACAGTATCATGTTAGACCCGCTCGACATCCATTGCTTTCGGTCCCCTAGAGGGGGGGGGTTGCCCACATCTGAGGTCCTCTCCAAGGTTTCTCATAGTCAGCATTGTCACTGGCGTCCCATTGAATGTGAATTCTCCCTGCCCACTGGGTGTGAGTTTTCCTTGCCCTTTTGTGGGTTCTTCCGAGGATGTTGTAGTCGTAATGATTTGTGCAGTCCTTTGAGACATTTGTGATTTGGGGCTATATAAATAAACATTGATTGATTGATTGACATTGAAGATATCTACCTATTCGGAATTACGACAACAGGACATCTGCTGATTGAAGTAAGCGTTGCTCTGGTTTGTCGACAAATTGGAAGTTGCTGGCAGTCTTCAAAGTACCCCAAAGCTGCCACGAATGATTGGAGGATGCGGGAAGAACTGTGGATCACATCGGACTGTCTGCCCCGCAGTTTTTGAGGACCAGTCATAAACAATTTAGAGTGAAAAGCAAATTGTATTTTCATCTTTTACAAAACCAGTTTCCCTGGTTTTGAGACTCTCCCGAAGGACAGTGCAGCGAAGACACAACAAACTCCCTTCTTGTCTCTCATGGACACACACCTGTTGTTGTTGACTTTGGACTAGCGACTGCCCAATACATCAAGGCCGCGGAACAGAGACACACTACGGGCTTACACACACACATCCACAAAACTATACGCCACACATATACTGCTGTCTTGGATCCGCTTTGAACTGAACTCTCGCGGCTGTGTTGGAGCCACTATGGATTGAACTTTCACAGTATCATGTTAGACCCGCTCGACATCCATTGCGGTTGCCCACATCTGAGGTCCTCTCCAAGGTTTCTCATAGTCAGCATTGTCACTGGCGTCCCACTGGATGTGAATTCTCCCTGCCCACTGGGTGTGAGTTTTCCTTGCCCTTTTGTGGGTTCTTCCGAGGATGTTGTAGTCGTAATGATTTGTGCAGTCCTTTGAGACATTTGTGATTTGGGGCTATATAAATAAACATTGATTGATTGATTGATTGATTGATTGATTGATATACACCCCACCCCCCAACCCAACGCCCTCGACGCAAATCTCATAGGGGTGATGAAAAGATGGTCAGCGCCTGAGAGCTGCAACCTACCATCATGACCCCGAACTCCCTTCCCTCTGTTACTAGATATCTCAAGATGTATGTTGTAATATGTATATGTGCTTTGCTATGGAGGTTTTTTCCCACTCCAGACTGGGCCCCTTTAGGAGCCCAGTCTAGATTGTATTTTTTTACTCATCCTTCCCCAGCGTTTACCTTTTTCCCATCTTTTACGGGGCGCCTTGTGGCGACCCATCAGCGTTCCTGTTCTGTAACCCTGTACACTGTTTGTTTGTCTAATCTTGAACGGGTTTGTGCTGAAAACAAAGTTTTGGTGTACTTGTGCAATGACAATAAAGACCTATCTATCTATTAAAGCTCTGTAAGCCTGTTATGAGGACATGGAAGCAGTGGAGCGGTGAAGCTGGGGAGGAATTGATGAATTAGAACGAAGACGGAGAGCCAGGCCTTCTGCACCAACATCAGTGTGTGACCTCACCAATGCACTTTGGGGGAGAATGGTGGGAAAAGTCCTATAAACACACTCTGCAACCTTGTGGACAGCCTTCGCAGAAGAGTTGAAGCTGTAATAGCTGCAAAAGGACATCAAATTGAACCCTATGGGTTTGGAATTGGATGGCACTTCAAGGTCATAAGTGAGTCTAGGCAGGTGGCCAAATATTTTTGGCAATATAGTGTTCATGCTTGTTGGATGCTAGAAAAATGTGTGTAGTTAGCATGCAATTGGGTAGAAATGTTGAGCAGACACTCACTTCCGACCACTAACACTCACTAACTGTTTTTGTTTTACAAAATGACACTCTGCTTTTTTATCCCCCCATCCATTCATTAGCATTCTCTGTTCATTAAACCAAAGTCTTTCCTTCAATCAATACTCCATCTTGTCTCAAAATAACACACAATTAGCCTGGCGACAACACACATGCCACCGTGCAAGCCACACTCGAGTCTTTCTGTGCTTCTTTCACTCTGTGTGAACAAAGGATGAACAAGAATGTTGTGTTTATAGCAAATAGGATCTACTTTCATCCGAATGAGTCTCACGGACTACTTTATGTTGGGCGCAGGATACGGCGAACAGCGCAGTGATACAGGAGCAGTAGTGCGGTTACCTTGCCCTCCACAGTTTTGCAAAATAAGAATTAAAATAAACAAACTGCTATCTATTAAAAAAACATTACGCAATCCTGTACAATATACAAAACAATATACAAAATACTGTACAACATACAGAACCAAACAAGAGTAATAAAGTAATCAGTGTCGGACGTATTGGACTCGAAGGGTAATGTTGCACAGTGGGGTATTAGGGTAGGACATTGTACAGGAGTGGGTGAATTATTTATTACAAGAGACGAAAAAGAAACAAAAGAAAAGCTTGCCGAACACACGGGAAGCTAAGTCAACAACTTAGCACAGAGTCTAGAACAGGAATAGATCAACGTGACTGTCGCTTACTGCAAACAAGGAAGCCAGGACGAGTGCTCATAAAGGCAGGCTTAAATATTGTCTCTTGATTAGACACAGGTGTGTCCCAAAAAACAGAGGCAGGTGAAAATCATAAGTAACAATAGTGACAAAACAAACAAGGAAGTGCAACCAGGAACTAAAGAAGTCCAAAACTAGCAGAACATAACTAAGCTGAACATGATCCGGACCACGGATCATGACAGGTGAAAGTCATCCAGACATGCCCGTGTTTGTCCTTCTTCTACATGTACGCACGCTTGTGGAAATCACACATGAATACCTTAAGAGAAAGCCATTGCAGCTATTTGGGATACAACACTTCTCGGATGGCAAGAGAACTTTCCAATGTCCGATTGCAATGTCAGATTGCAGCTATTCGGGATAAAACACTTCTCAGAGGGCCACAGAACTTTCCAATGTCCGATTGCAGCTATTTGGGATACAACACTTCTCGGACGGCCAGAGAAATTTCCTATGTCCGATTGCAATTTCCTGTTTCAGCTATTTGGGATTCAACACTTCTCAGAAGGCCAGAGAACTTTCCAATGTCTGATTGCAATGTCCCATTGCAGCTATTTAGGATACAACACTTCTCAGAAGGCCAGAGAACTTTCCAATGTCTGATTGCAATGTCCGATTGCAGCTATTTGGGATACAACACTTCTCAGACGGCAAGAGAACTTTCTAATGTCCGATTGCAATGTCCGAATGCAGCTATTTGGGATACTACACTTCTCAGACGGCAAGAAAACTTTCCAACGTCCGACTGCAGCTATTTGGGATACGACACTTCTCAGACGGCAAGAGAACTTTCCAATGTCCGATTGCAATGTCCGACTGCAGCTATTTGGGATACTACACTTCTCAGAAGGCCAGAGAACTTTCCAATGTCCGATTGCAGATATTTGGGATACAACACTTCTCAGACGCCCAGAGAACTTTCCAATGTCCGATTGCAGCTATTTGGAATACGACACTTCTCAGGCGGCAAGAAAACTTTCCAACGTCCAATTGCAGCTATCTGGGACACTACACTTCTCAGAAGGCCGGATAACTTTCCAATGTCCGATTGCAGCTATTTGGGATACGACACTTCTCAGACGGCCAAAGAACTTTCCAATGTCCGATTGCAATGTTCGATTGCAGCTATTTGGAATACGACACTTCTCAGACGGCAAGAAAACTTTCCAACGTCCGATTGCAGATATTTGGGATACAACACTTCTCAAACGGCAAGAGAATTTTCCAATGTCCGATTGCAGCTATTTGGGATACTACACTTCTCAGACGCCCAGAGAACTTTCCAATGTCCGATTGCAGCTATTTGGGATACGACACTTCTCAGACGGCCAGAGAACTTTCCAATGTCCGATTGCAATGTCCGATTGCAACTATTTGGGATTCTCCACTTCTCAGATGGCAAGAGAACTTTCCAATGTCCGATTGCAGCTATTTGGGATACGACACTTCTCAGACGGCCAGAGAACTTTCCAATGTCCGATTGCAGCTATTTGGGATACTACACTTCTCAGATGCCCAGAGAACTTTCCAGTGTCCGATTGCAATGTCCGATTGCAGCTATTTGGAATACGACACTTCTCAGACGGCAAGAAAACTTTCCAACGTCCAATTGCAGCTATCTGGGATACTACACTTCTCAGAAGGCCGGATAACTTTCCAATGTCCGATTGCAGCTATTTGGGATACAACACTTCTCAGACGGCAAGAAAACTTTCCAATGTCCGATTGCAGCTATTTGGGATACGACACTTCTCAGACGGCCAAAGAACTTTCCAATGTCCGATTGCAATGTTCGATTGCAGCTATTTGGGATACAACACTTCTCAGACGGCCACAGAACTTTCCAACGTCCGATTGCAGATATTTGGGATACAACACTTCTCAAACGGCAAGAGAATTTTCCAATGTCCGATTGCAGATATTTGGGATACAACACTTCTCGGACGGCCAGAGAACTTTCCAATGTCCGATTGCAATGTCCGATTGCAGTTATTTGGGATACAACACTTCTCAGACAACAAGAGAACTTTCCAATGTCAAAATTGCAGATATTTGGGATACCACACTTCTCAGACGGCCATAGAAATTTCCAATGTCCGATTGCAATGTTTGATTGCAGCTATCTGGGATACAACACTTCTCAGAAGGCCAGAAAACTTTCCAATGTCCGATTGCAGCTATTTGGGATTCAACACTTTTCAGACGGCAAGAGAACTTTCCAATGTCCAGGTCAGCTGTGATTCTACTTTGCAAAAAACTCGGTCCATTTGTCGAAGAAGAGACAATAAAATTGCGAGCTCCTGTGGATGTGGTTAAAAAAAAGGTAGCGTGTGCTCTGTATTACCTGGCCGTCGAGAGAAGACTACGGAAAGCGGTGAATGCATCCGGACTGGCAAAGCAAACTCTTATCAGTTATTGACCACCATTTATATCGCGGACTCAACGTCTTGGTCCAGAGTATATAAAGTCCCCAAAAAAGGACTGGACAATGAAGGTGAAGGCAAAAGAGTGAGAAGTGTCCTGACCAGATATCCAGATCCCTAGTTTGATTGATGCAAAATGTTCTTTATCACATTGTTTACGTGTCTAATAAAGATTTCATTAATTCATGATGTCTCAGGTGTGATTGACTAGAATTGGACCCCACAACCCATTGGATTCCACTTCAATCAATCAATCAATGTTTATTTATATAGCCCCAAATCACAAATGTCTCAAAGGACTGCACAAATCATTACGACTACAACATCCTCGGAAGAACCCACAAAAGGGCAAGGAAAACTCACACCCAGTGGGCAGGGAGAATTCACATCCAGTGGGACGCCAGTGACAATGCTGACTATGAGAAACCTTGGAGAGGACCTCAGATGTGGGCAACCCCCCCCCCTCTAGGGGACCGAAAGCAATGGATGTCGAGCGGGTCTAACATGATACTGTGAAAGTTCAATCCATAGTGGCTCCAAGACAGCAGTGAGAGTCCCGTCCACAGGAAACCATCTCAAGCGGATCAGCAGCGTAGAGATGTCCCCAACCGATACAGGCGAGCGGTCCATCCTGGGTCCCAACGAGCGGTCCATCCTGGGTCTTGACTCTGGACAGTCAGTACTTCATCCATGGTCATCGGACCGGACCCCCTCCACAAGGGAGGGGGGGGACATAGGAGAAAGAAAAGAAGCGGCAGATCAACTGGTCTAAAAAGGAGGTCTATTTAAAGGCTAGAGTATACAGATGAGTTTTAAGATGAGACTTAAATGCTTCTACTGAGGTAGCATCTCGAACTGTTACCGTTTCATTGAAATACTTTACAGTTGTGTCATTACAGTGAACATTACAGTAGTCATTGCAGTGGTAATTACTCTGAAATAACAGAGATGTTTAAGGGAGGGTAAAGGATATAAGCAGGGGTGATTACTTCCGAGAAAAGAAGGCTTGCTCAATGCATTTGCTTTAGAGGGGAAATTATGGAGATGTGGCCCGCACATAAAGTTGACAAATAGGTGGAGCCCAGACCTCACTGCTGAAAGGTAATTCAACCTCGGGAAATCCATGATGATTGCACCCATTCATAATTAGTGTTTGTGTGTGCAGACTTTCAAACGACCTTTCGGGAAGAGAAGTCAATCATTCAGGTAACAAAATCTGTTGGAGCTGACCTCCAAATCCTTCTTCTGGGAGGTTTGTACCATGTGTTCACTATCCTCTCTCGCTTCATATTCTTCTTGTCCATCTTCTCTTCCCTTCTTCTCTCGAATGATGCAAAATAAAGATCTTTCTAATTTCAACTTTCACCACTGAGCTGATAATGACTACTGTCCACTTTTTCAACTTGTTTACTTCCGCTTTTTAGTCTCATTTGCAAACACAGTGCAGCCTCCATTTACATGTGGTTCTTGAACAAGGTACGTAAATATAAAAATGTGTGTTGTGATTTCTCTCCAAGAAACAATGTAAGTATGAAAAATGAGTTCCAGCCTTGACAAAAATTCTTGATATTGTCAGGCTTGCCGCTGACAGTTTGGTTGTGTTTTAGTTTTTCATCTTGTTTTGGTTCTGTTTCCTGTTTGTCTCCCTGAGTGCTCCCGGTAACAGTTCGAGATGCTACCTCAGTAGAAGCATTTAAGTCTCATCTTAAAACTCATCTGTATACTCTAGCCTTTAAATAGACCTCCTTTTTAGACCAGTTGATCTGCCGCTTCTTTTCTTTTCTTTCTCCTATGTCCCCCCCTCCCTTGTGGAGGGGGTCCGGTCCGATGACCATGGATGAAGTACTGACTGTCCAGAGTCGAGACCCAGGGTGGACCGCTCGTCGGGACCCAGGATGGACCGCTCACCTGTATCGGTTGGGGACATCTCTACGCTGCTGATCCGCTTGAGATGGTTTCCTGTGGACGGGACTCTCACTGCTGTCTTGGAGCCACTATGGATTGAACTTTCACAGTATCATGTTAGACCCGCTCCACATCCATTGCTTTCGGTCCCCTAGAGGGGGGGGGTTGCCCACATCTGAGGTCCTCTCCAAGGTTTCTCATAGTCAGCATTGTCGCTGGCGTCCCACTGAATGTGAATTCTCCCTGCCCACTGGGTGTGAGTTTTCCTTGCCCTTTTGTGGGTTCTTCCGAGGATGTTGTAGTCGTAATGATTTGTGCAGTCCTTTGAGACATTTGTGATTTGGGGCTATATAAATAAACATTGATTGATTGATTGATGTCCCCTCAGCTGTGGCTGATTGGCACTTGGCCACACCTGGTGTCAATCAGCCTGTTACTATTTAAAGCCACCTTCCCCTCCAGTCAGCGCTGGATTATTTTCACCAATACCTGTCGATATCGTGCTACCACTTGTCGCTGTTTCTGCATGCCGTGGACTGCTGTTTTTTTCCTAGTTCCTGTTTGCTGGGTTCTGTTTCCTGTTTCCAATTTGTCCGTTCCTGATTTGTGTTTTTCTTTATATTTCGGACATTAAATTATGTGTTCCTGCTCAATTTCTGCCGTCATCTCTGCATCTTGGGGTTCGTCACCAACTCTACCTGACAGATATTAATTGAGGTTTGTACATCAAAAAGAAACATAACAAGAAAACCATGAATCAACTGTCTCTTGATTAATGAACCAAAACAACAAGGACCGTCATGTTTTGTGGTCAAATTCTGGTTGATTTTGGACTCATTGTGCACTCTTGTTTGTTTTGTCACCATGAGAACTCATTAGTTTCACCTGCTTTGTGTTCACGACTCACGCACCTGATTTGTTTGGATTCACGCACCTGTCAACCACTGCACCACCATTTAAGCCTGTAGTTGCCAGGCAGTCAGCTTGGCGACATCACCCTCTACACACCCTTATTATCCATGCCGATGATCCATGCTCCTTTCTCGTTCCAAGTAAGTTTTCGCTATTCATGCCATAGTTTGCAAGTTTTGTTTCGTGTCCATAGTTTACGTTGTAGTAATAGTTTTGTTTGGACCTACGCTGAGAGCACCTTTTGTTATACCCTTTGTTTTTTGTAATATTTTCGAGTTAATAATAAAATATGTCATTACCTTCACGCCATGTACGGCCCAGTCGTTTTGCACCACGGGAAAACAAACCACACCATAGTCCAAGCCTTGACAAGGACAAGCTGCACTGTCCCTACACAAGTCCCTTTGAGGCCTTCAACCAAAAACCTTAACTTGAACAACCAAACTGCTACAATAATAAACTATTTTGTTGGTTATCAGGCAAAGAGAAGGAGGTTTGTCAGGTTCAAACACTGATGACATCTAATAATCAGACAAGAAGCAAGGACACATGCAGAGACAGGGTTCAATTTAGCTCATGAGGAGAACGCATGGAGCTGCACACTTAGTCCCAGTCTCGCCCTACGCTTTAAGGTTCAGCTCCCGCGTCCCTCTATTTATTAGGAAAGTCCCTATTACGTCACTATCGCTGAGGGAAGGGGGTAGACTCGACAACTCCAGTTGGACACAACATATGATTATACAAAAATGCAAATATGTTGACACTTGGTGCTATCGCCCTGTCTCTGCTTTGTCTGGTCCCGGTACCCAATGTTCGGCCTTGGCAGTCAGCAGGCCGGGTCTGGACCAAACACTGATAAAAAAATACAGAAATACCACTTCAGCACAAATTGACAATACTTTATAGTAACGGCCCTTAAGCATAAAGTGATGATGATAATATATACATAATTATTCTAACAGGCGACACCAAGGCAGAACCTTTGATGAACGTGTGGGGTGTGTATGCTACCACAAGTGAATGAGTGCGGACGATGTGTGGAATTAACAATGTGAGTTTTACCAGAGGATGTTGTTGGTGCATGTTGAATGAATCTTTCTCCAAGGGGTAAAGTGAAGAGGCAGTCAGCGGGGATGCAAGCAGTCGGGGGCAGGAGAGAGGCAACAATGTCCGTGTCCAAGCAGGGGTCGAGAATCGAGGGAGGCAAGCGGAGACCCGGGAGGAGGTTCGATGGCCAGAGTCTGGACGATTGGGGACGTTTCAGCTTTGCTGACCTGTCTCTGCTCGGGATGGTCTCCTGCTGGCCCCACTATGGACTGGACTCTCATGATTATGTTAGATCCACTACGGACAGGACTCTCACAATATTATGACCCCACATCTGCGGTCCCCTCCAAGGTTTCTCATTGTCCCATTGGGTTGAGTTTTTCCTTGCCCTGATGTGGGATCTCAGCCGAGGATGTCGTTGTGGCTTGTGCAGCCCTTTGAGACATTCGTGATTTAGGGCTATATAAGTAAACATTGATTGATTGATTGATTGATTCTATCCCCCAACAGTTGCGGTAATACACAATAATTAATTCCACACATAGTCACACACACCACATACACTTAGCTCGGTTGGTAGAGCGGCCGTGCCAGCAACTTGAGGGTTGCAGGTTCGATTCCCGCTTCCGCCATCCTAGTCACTGCCGTTGTGTCCTTGGGCAAGACACTTTACCCACCTGCTCCCAGTGCCACCCACACTGGTTTAAATGTAACTTAGATATTGGGTTTCACTATGTAAAGTGCTTTGAGTCACTAGAGAAAAGCGCTATATAAATATAATTCACTTCACTTCACTTTTGGGTCTAGTTCACACTCCATTTCCTTGGTTTATATTGTTATTTTTTGATTATTATATATGTATATATAATGACTATATATATAATAAATAAATAGAGCTATAATGCCCCCTCGTGGTTCTGTGCCGTCACAACTCCTCTTCCAACCATAACACACTATCCTCGACCTCTCGCTTGCCCACATCTTCTTGCCTTTCCCCCTCCGGACTTTTGAAGGATTCATCCGACCCGCACGAACAACAACCCTCTGGTAACATTTACATTGCTAATTCTTCACATCGTCTTGCGCCATACACTTTTAGTAGCATACACACCCCAGTACATCATCATTTTCAATAAACTTATTGAACCACTTCAACAGGTTTCAACTCCTTTCCCCCGCCGTACGTAACACTTTTGCACGCACGTTTGCCGATAAGCAGAAAGCTTCCGGAAACGTTCCCTCCTAAGGGTAGTTCTGAGCCTACCAAGTGTCAGGGACTACAAACAACTCGAGCAGTTCGTCACATGTGCAAATGTTCCGGTCAATTTGCAGCGTTCATCTGTTGTTGATTGGAGTCGCCTGACTAATCCTCCATACTTGGATGCAATCATTGTAATGAAGCTGCACTGGAGATGAACATCAATTGACTCCAGGAGGCTGCAAACATCCCATAATAAACAGTATATTTTTAGGATTGATGTCGGTGTATTTTTTTTTTTTTTTAACGATCTGCCTCTTGATTCGCCGGCAGCGTATCTTGGGAAAGACAGCTCCGACACGTACAAATGTGCCCTTGGAAGAACGTGTTCATATCTTCAAGTGAAAGTGCAGCTAAAGGGTGCACGTCTCATCTCTCACTTCAAATTCACACCCAAATTTCACAGGAAGAAACCCAACATCACCAATCTCGTTACCGTGGCAACCGCTTCCTCAGACTTTTACAGGAGACAAATGTTCAATTCATTTTATGTGTCCTCTTTCATTAAAACTCTTACTATGCAAAGCCACGGCCATGTATCAACAACACCCAGAAACGCTTCGCTGGGCCCGAGCTCATCTACATGGACTGATGCAAAGTGGGAAAACTGTTCTGTTGTCTGACCAGTCCACATTTCAAATTACACCTAGAGATGTAGCGACTGAAGTGTTCCTGAGCCCGTGTGGTGATATCCTTTACACACCGATGTCGCTTTCTGATGCAGTAACACCTGAGGGATCCAAGGTCACGGACCTTGCCACTTAAATGCAGTGATTTTTCCAGACTTTGTCCATATGTGTCCTCTTTCATTAAAATTCTACTATGCAAAGCCACGGCCATGTATCAACAACACCCAGAAACGCTTCGCTGGGCCCGAGCTCATCTAGATGGACTGATGTAAAGTGGGAAAACTGTTCTGTTGTCTGACCAGTGCACATTTCAAATTACACTTACAAATGAAGCGGCTGAAGTGTTCCTGAGCCCAAGTGGTGATATCCTTTACACACCGATGTCGCTTTCTGATGCAGTAACGCCTGAGGGATCCAAGGTCACGGGCCTTGCCGCTTCCGTGCAGTGATCTTTCCAGATTCTCTGAACCTTTTGATGATATTACAGACCGTAGATGATGAAATCCCTAAATTCCTTGCAATAGCCATTTATCAACAACACCCAGAAACGCTTCGCTGGGTCCAAGCTCATCTAAGAAGGACTGATGAAAAGTTAAAAAAGTGTTTTGTTGTCTGACGAGTCCACATTTCAAATTGCACTTACAGATCTAGCGACCAACTGTAGTTACTGACATTGATTTTCTGAAGTGTTCCTGTGCCCATGTGGTGATATCCTTAACACGCTGACATCGCTTTCTGATGCAGTACCGCCTGAGGGATCTAAGGTCACGGGCTTTGCCGCTTACGCGCAGTGATTTCTCCAGATTCTCTGAACATTTTGATGATATCACGGACCGCAGATGGTGAAATCCCCAAATTCCGTGCAATAGCAATTTTTCAACAACACCCAGAAACGCTTCGCTGGGCCTGAGCTCATATAGGAAGGACTGATGCAAAGTGGAAAAACTGTTCTGTTGTCTGACCAGTCCACATTTCAAATTACACCTAGAGATGTAGCGACTGAAGTGTTCCTGAGCCCGTGTGGTGATATCCTTTACACACCGATGTCGCTTTCTGATGCAGTAACACCTGAGGGATCCAAGGTCACGGACCTTGCCACTTAAATGCAGTGATTTTATCCAGACTGTGTCCATATGTGTCCTCTTTCATTAAAACTCTACTATGCAAAGCCACGGCCATGTATCAACAACACCCAGAAACGCTTCGCTGGGCCCGAGCTCATTTACATGGACTGATGCAAAGTGGGAAAACTGTTCTGTTGTCTGACCAGTCCACATTTCAAATTACACTTACAGATGTAGCAACTGAAGTGTTCCTGAGCCCGTGTGGTAATATCCTTTACACACCGATGTCGCTTTCTGATGCAGTACCGCCTGAGGGATTCAAGGTCACGGGCCTTGCCGCTTCCGTGTAGTGATCTTTCCAGATTCTCTGAACCTTTTGATGATATTACGGACCGTAGATGGTGAAATCCCTAAATTCCTTGCAATAGCCATTTATCAACAACACCCCGAAACGCTTCGCTGGGTCCAAGCTCATCTAAGAAGGACTGATGAAAAGTTAAAAAAGTGTTTTGTTGTCTGACGAGTCCACATTTCAAATTGCACTTACAGATCTAGCGACCAACTGTAGTTACTGACATTGATTTTCTGAAGTGTTCCTGTGCCCATGTGGTGATATCCTCAACACGCTGACATCGCTTTCTGATGCAGTACCGCCTGAAGGTTCTAAGGTTCACGGGCCTTGCCGCTTACGTGCAGTGATTTCTCCAGATTCTCTGAACCTTTTGACGATATTACGGACCGTAGATGGTGTGAAATCCCTAAATTCATTGCAATAGCCATTTATCAACAACACCCAGAAACGCTTCGCTGGGCCCGAGCTCATCTACATGGACTGATGCAAAGTGGAAAAACTGTTCTGTTGTCTGACGAGTCCACATTTCAAATTGCACTAACAGATGTAGCGACTGAAGTGTTCCTGAACCTGTGTGGTGATATCCTTTACACACCAATGTCTCTTTATGATGCAGTTTCGCCTGAGGGATCCAAGGTCACGGACCTTGCCACTTAAATGCAGTGATTTTTCCAGACTGTGTCCATATGTGTCCTCTTTCATTAAAACTCTACTGTGCAAAGCCACGGCCATGTATCAACAACACCCAGAAACACTTCGCTGGGCCCAAGCTCATCTAAGAAGAACTGATGCAAAGTGGAAAAACTGTTTTGTTGTCTGACGAGTCCACATTTCAAATTGCTCTTACAGATGTAGCGACTGGAGTGTTCCTGAGCCCATGTGGTGATATCCTTTACACACCAATGTCGCTTTCTGATGCAGTACCGCCTGAGGGATTCAAGGTCACGGGCCTTGCCGCTTCCGTGCAGTGATCTTTCCAGATTCTCTGAACCTTTTGATGATATTACGGACCGTAGATGGTGAAATCCCTAAATTCCTTGCAGTAGCCATTTATCAACAACACCCAGAAACGCTTCGCTGGGCCCAAGCTCATCTAAGAAGGACTGATGCAAAGTTAAAAAAGTGTTCTGTATGGGGCGGCATAGCTTGATTGGTAGAGCGGCCGTGCCAGCATCTTGAGGGTTGCAGGTTCGATTCCTGCTTCCGTCATCCTAGTCACTGCCGTTGTGTCCTTGGGCAAGATACTTTACCCACCTGCTCCCAGTGCCACCCACACCGGTTTAAATGTAACTTAGATATTGGGTTTCACTATGTAAAGCGCTTTGAGTCACTAGAGAAAAGCGCTGTATAAATATAATTCACTTCTCTTCTGTGGTCTGACGAGTCCACATTTCAAATTGCACTTAAGGATGTAGCGACCAACTGTAGTTACTGACAGTGGTTTTCTAAAGTGTTCCTGAACCCATGTGGTGATATCCTTTACAGACTGTTGTTGCTTTTTGATGCAGTGTAGCCTAAGGGATTTAAGGTCACAGGCCTTGCCGCTTCCGTGCAGTGAATTCTCCAGATTCCCTGAAGCTTTTGATGATATTACGGACCGTAGATGGTGAGATCTCTAAATTCCTTGCAATAGCCATTTATCAACAACACCCAGAAACGCCGCCGGCTTCGCTGGGCCCGAGCTCATCTCAAATGAACCGACGCAAAGTGGAAAAAGTGTTCTGTGGTCTGACGAGTCCACATTTCAAATTGCACTTACGGATGTAGCGACCAACTGTAGTTACTGACAGTGGTTTTCTAAAGTGTTCCTGAACCCGTGTGGTGATATCCTTTACAGACTGTTGTTGCTTTTTGATGCACTGTAGCCTAAGGGATTTAAGGTCACAGGCCTTGCCGCTTCCGTGCAGTGAATTCTCCAGATTCCCTGAAGCTTTTGATGATATTACGGACCGTAGATGGTGAGATCTCTAAATTCCTTGCAATAGCCATTTATCAACAACACCCAGAAACGCTTCGCTGGGCCCAAGCTCATCTAAGAAGGACTGATGCAAAGTGGAAAAACTGTTTTGTTGTCTGACGAGTCCAAAATTTCAAATTGCTCTTACAGATGTAGCGATTGAAGTGTTCCTGAACCCATTTGGTGATATCCTTTACACACCGCCTGAGGGATTCATGGTCACGGGCCTTGCCGCTTCCGTGCAGTGATCTTTCCAGATTCTCTGAACCTTTTGATGATATTACGGACCGTAGATGGTGAAATCCCTAAATTCCTTGCAGTAGCCATTTATCAACAACACCCAGAAATGCTTCGCTGGGCCCGAGCTCATCTAAGAAGGACTGATGCAAAGTTAAAAAAGTGTTCTGTATGGGGCGGCATAGCTTGATTGGTAGAGCGGCCGTGCCAGCAACTTGAGGGTTGCAGG
Organism: Nerophis ophidion; assembly: GCF_033978795.1. Taxonomy (NCBI): domain Eukaryota; kingdom Metazoa; phylum Chordata; class Actinopteri; order Syngnathiformes; family Syngnathidae; genus Nerophis; species Nerophis ophidion. The sequence goes on along the minus strand of NC_084617.1, from coordinate 3,917,052 downwards.
TTCGATTCCTGCTTCCGTCATCCTAGTCACTGCCGTTGTGTCCTTGGGCAAGACACTTTACCCACCTGCTCCAGTGCCACCCACACCGGTTTAAATGTAACTTAGATATTGGGTTTCACTATGTAAAGCGCTTTGAGTCACTAGAGAAAAGCGCTATATAAATATAATTCACTTCACTTCTGTTGTCTGACGAGTCCACATTTCAAATTGCACTTACGGATGTAGCGACCAACTGTAGTTACTGACAGTGGTTTTCTAAAGTGTTCCTGAACCCGGGTGGTGATATCCTTTACACACTGTTGTTGCTTTTTGATGCAGTGTAGCCTAAGGGATTTAAGGTCACAGGCCTTGCCGCTTCCGTGCAGTGAATTCTCCAGATTCCCTGAAGCTTTTGATGATATTACGGACCGTAGATGGTGAGATCTCTAAATTCCTTGCAATAGCCATTTATCAACAACACCCAGAAACGCTTCGCTGGGCCCAAGCTCATCTAAGAAGGACTGATGCAAAGTGGAAAAACTGTTTTGTTGTCTGACGAGTCCAAAATTTCAAATTGCTCTTACAGATGCAGCGACTGAAGTGTTCCTGAACCCGTTTGGTGATATCCTTTACACACCGCCTGAGGGATTCATGGTCACGGGCCTTGCCGCTACCGTGCAGTGATCTTTCCAGATTCTCTGAACCTTTTGATGATATTACGGACCGTAGATGGTGAGATCCTTAAATTCCTTGCAATAGCCATTTATCAACAACACCCAGAAACGCCGCCGGCTTCGCTGGGCCCGAGCTCATCTCAAATGAACCGACGCAAAGTGGAAAAAGTGTTCTGTGGTCTGACGAGTCCACATTTCAAATTGTTTTTCGGAAACTGTGGACGTTGTGTCCTCCGGAACAAAGAGGAAAAGATCCATCCGGATTGTTCTAGGCGCAAATTTGAAAAGGCAGCATCTGTGATGGCATGGGGGTGTATTATGTTGTGTATTATGTTGTGTATTAGTATCCAAGGCATGGGTAACTTATACCGGGGTAGAGAGGAATATACATTAGGTCACAAAAATACAAGGGATTATGTACAGTATTCTTCTTCCTCCAAACACGACCAGTTGAGTTTATACCAAAATGGATACATGGATGATACAGCAGAGGATTGGGAGAAGAAACCAAAATAGAACTTTTTTGGTACAAACTCAACTCGTCGTGTTCGGAGGAAGAAGAATACTGAGTTGCATCCCAAGAACACCATACCTACTGTGAAGCATGGGGGTGGAAACATCATGCTTTGGGGCTGTTTTTCTGCTAAGGGGACAGGACGATTGATCCGTGTTAAGGAAAGAATGAATGGGGCCATGTATCCTGAGATTTGGAGCCAAAACCTTTGAATGGTTGACCAAATACTTATTTTCCACCATAATTTACAAATAAATCCTTTTAAATTCCTACAACGTGAATTCCTGGATTTTTTTTCTCATTCTGTCTCTCACAGTTGAAGTGTACCTATGATGAACATTACAGACCTCTGTCATCATTTTAAGTGGGAGAACTTGCACAATCGCTGGCTGACTAAATACTAATGAATTCCTCATTTACGAAGCAAAATGCTTCGTGAGCTGTGATAGCATGATGTGGGTACCAGAATGAGTCATGTTAATCCACTTCTCTCCATCACACCTGGACTGCTGCACCCTTGCTACACCTCACTGCTCTGCATAAAACTGTAATCTGCACCTATGATATTACGCTGCATGAATATTTGACTTTAAATAATCTTGTCTTGTCGAAGTATTAGTCCGGCTGCCGCTGCAATGTATTATGTATCCGCGCCGGAATGCTTGATGTATTATATATGTCCCACAAGATGGAGAGACTAGGCGTGTGCATCCATATCATCTCCAGGAGCAGCCCACATGGAAACAGGAGTGTAGTCTGAACTGGTGCCATCAAGTGGGGAGAATTATGAACTGAGGCGGGTTCTAGTTGGAGTCTGGATCCAAACAGCCAGCAGGACTAAAACTGCCTTCATGTTGCATCTTTTGGGAAAAAAAAACATTTTTGTTTCTTTATCTATAATATCCCATTCCTGAGTTTGTAGACAATAACAAAAATCGTATCGTATCATACCATATCGACCATATACTAATACTATACTTGTTATCATTGGCATCGATATATGCATCGGTCCACCCGCCTCACATCACATTCAAGACCTCGAGCTTGCAGATAGCGTATCTGTCTACTGTGTGTACTTTAGCTATTCTTAGCCTTCCAATGATAATGCTACTTGTAAGAAACATAGTTGATTTTCCGCCACAGAGATGATGATTGCAGACTGTGGAGGGGACGTTAGCCGCTAACCAGAATGCTACAGTATGTTGAGGACGTGTTTGTGGGACACAGCTGGAATGTATCATCAAACATGCAATCTTAGATAGAACGGTATTATTAAAATCATGTATATAGTACGTAAATATCAGTAAATACTGTCAGGTTCATACACTGATGACATCTATTAAACAGACAAGAAGCAAGGAAACATGCAGAGACAAAGTTCAATTTAGCTCAATGAGGAGAACGCATGGAGCTGAACACTTAGTCACAGTTTTGTCCTACGCTCTAAGGTTCAGCTCCCGCGTCCCTCTATTTATTCAGGAGTTCCATAGTCAAGACCACTGAGGCCGCCTCTAAAAGGAGTGGTCACATATATTACGCAAAGCATGTCCAGTACGCACAATACGTGACGGAATGTGCTGGGGGCCTTGTGATTTTATTTTGTCTCTTCCTCGTCTGCGTGCTGTCATCTTATCTGCGTTGAGAAATGCTAGAATAATCATGTATATATAATCACACAAACTTTAGTATGCTTAAAGTCTGTTGCTATAGTTATTAGCTATTGTGCTCAAGTCAGACTTTTGAATCTATGCGAGGACGAAACTTCTTGTCTGAGGAGTGGCCTCAGCCGCAGATGTTATCGTTGTTTTAGCCCGCTAACAGCCAAGGACTTCAAGGACCTCAACGCAGATAAGACAACCGCACGCAGACGAAGCAGAGACAAGGCAAAATCACAAGGCCCCCAACACATTCCGTCACATATTGTGTGTACTGGACCTGCTTTTCATAATATATGTGACCACTCATTTTAGAGGCGGCCTCAGTGATGTTGACTGTGGAACTCCTGAATAAATAGAGGGACGCGGGAGCTGAACCTCAAAGCGTAGGCGAGACTGTGACCAAGTGTGCAGCGCCATGCATTCTCCTCATGAGCTAAATTAAACTCTGTCTCTGCATGGTTCCTTGCTTCTTGTCTTATTGATATGTGTCATCAGTGTTTGAACCTGACAAGTTCCTTGAAGTCCTTGGCTGTTAGCGGGCTAAAACAAAGATAACATCTGCGGCTGAGGCCACCCCTTTGGACAAGAAGTTTCGTCCTTGCACAGATACAAAAGTCTAACTTGAGTACAATAGATAACAAGTATAGCAACGGACTTTATGCATACTAAAGTTATGTGATAATATATACATGATTATTCTAACAACTACCAGGGAGGGGTTTTCTTTCCTTGGGACATAACTCCCAGCCAAATAGCGGGGGTCTATTGTTTAAAAAAAGATGTAAAAGATGCCAACGAAGCTAATTTTTTTTTTACATAAAATTATTCTGTATTTAATATGAAAGATGCAAAAGGTGTTGTCATGATAAATAATGCAGAGTTTGTTTTTTCAGATATAGCTTGTGGAACTCTCCATCAGGCTAATGAAAGTTCTCACGCCTCAGTGATGTTGACTAAGGAACTCCAGAATAAATGGAGGGACGCGGGAGCTGAACCTCAAAGCGTAGGGCGAGACTGTGACTAAGTGTGTAGCGCCATACATTCTCCTCATGAGTTAAATTGACCTCTGTCTCTGCATGGTTCCTTGCTTCTTTTCTGTTTAATAGATGTCATTAGTGTTTGAACCTGACAAGTTCCTTGAAGTCCTTGGCTGTTAGCGGGCTAAAACAAAGATAACATCTGCGGTTGAGGCCACCCCTATGGACAAGAAATTTCGTCCTTGCACAGATACAAAAGTCTAACTTGAGCACAATAGATAACAAGTATAACAACGGACTTTAAGCATACTAAAGTTATGTGATGATATATATACATGATTATTCTAACAACTACCAGGGAGGGTTTTTTTCTTGGGACATAACTACTATCCAAATAGCGGGGGTTTATTGTTTAAAAAAGATGGAAAAGAGGCCATCGAAGCGTTTTTTTTTTTTTTTCACAAAACTAATCTGTATTTAATATGAAAGATGCAAAAGGTGTTGTCATGATAAATAATGGAACTCTCCATGCGTTCTCCTCATGAGCTAAATTGAACTCTGTCTCTGCATGGTTCCTTGCTTTTTGTCTGTTTAATAGATGTCAGCAGTGTTTGAACCTGACAAGTTCCTTGAAGTCCTTGGCGGTTAGCGGGCTAAAACAAAGAAAACAACTGCGGTTGAGGCCACCCCTCGGACAAGAAATCTTGTCCTTGCACAGATACAAAAGTCTAACTTGAGCACAATAGATAACAAGTATAACAACGGACTTTAAGCATACTAAAGTTATGTGATGATATATATACATGATTATTCTAACAACTACCAGGGAGGGTTTTTTTTTCTTGGGACACAACTACTATCCAAATAGCGGGGGGTTATTGTTTAAAAAAGATGGAAAAGAGGCCATCGAAGCGTTTTGGGTTTTTTTCACAAAACTAATCTGTATTTAATATGAAAGATGCAAAAGGTGTTGTCATGATAAATAATGGAAATCTCCATGCGTTCTCCTCATGAGCTAAATTGAACTCTGTCTCTGCATGGTTCCTTGCTTTTTGTCTGTTTAATAGATGTCAGCAGTGTTTGAACCTGACAAGTTCCTTGAAGTCCTTGGCTGTTAGCGGGCTAAAACAAGGATAACATCTGCGGTTGAGGCCACCCCTTTGGACAAGAAGTTTCGTCCTTGCACAGATACAAAAGTCTAACTTGAGTACAATAGATAACAAGTATAGCAACGGACTTTATGCATACTAAAGTTATGTGATAATATATACATGATTATTCTAACAACTACCAGGGAGGGGTTTTCTTTCCTTGGGACATAACTCCCAGCCAAATAGCGGGGGTCTATTGTTTAAAAAAAGATGTAAAAGATGCCAACGAAGCAAACATTTTTTTTTACACAAAATTATTCTGTATTTAATATGAAAGATGCAAAAGGTGTTGTCATGATAAATAATGCAGTTTGTTTTTTCAGGTATAGCTTGTGGAAATCTCCATCAGGCTAATGAAAGTTCTCACGCCTCAGTGATGTTGACTGTGGAACTCCTGAATAAATAGAGGGACGCGGGAGCTGAACCTCAAAGCGTAGGGTGAGACTATGACTAAGTGTGCAGCTCCATGCGTTCTCCTCATGAGCTAAATTTAACTCTGTCTCTGCTTGGTTCCTTGCTTCTTGTCTGTTTAATAGATGTTATTAGTGTTTGAACCTGACAAGTTCCTTGAAGTCCTTGGCTCTTAGCGGGCTAAAACAAAGATAACATCTGCGGTTGAGGCCACCCCTTTGGACAAGAAATTTCATCCTTGCACGGATACAAAAGTCTAACTTGAGCACAATAAATAACAAGTATAACAACGGACTTTAAGCATACTAAAGTTATGTGATAATATATACATGATTATTCTAACAACTACCAGGGAGGATTTTTTTTTCTTGGGACATAACTAATAGCCAAATAGCGGGGGTCTATTGTTTAAAAAAAGATGGAAAAGATGCCAACGAAGCTAATTTTTTTTTTTTACATACAATTAGTCTGTATTTAATATGAAAGATGCAAAAGGTGTTGTCATGATAAATAATGCAGAGTTTGTTTTTTCAGGTATAGCTTGTGGAACTCTCCATCAGGCTAATGAAAGTTCTCACGCCTCAGTGATGTTGACTAAGGAACTCCTGAATAAATAGAGGGACGCGGGAGCTGAACCTCAAAGCATAGGGCGAGACTGTGACTAAGTGTGCAGCTCCATGCGTTCTCCTCATGAGCTAAATGTAACTCTGTCTCTGCTTGGTTCCTTGCTTCTTGTCTGTTTAATAGATGTTATTTGAACCTGACAAGTTCCTTGAAGTCCTTGGCTGTTAGCGGGCTAAATCAAAGATAACATCTGCGGTTGAGGCCACCCCTCGGACAAGAAGTTTTGTCCTTGCACAGATACAAATGTCTGACTTGAGCACAATAGATAACAAGTATAGCAACGGACTTTATGCATACTAAAGTTATGTGATAATTTATACATGATTATTCTAACAACTACCAGGGAGGTTTTTTTTTTCTTGGGACATAACTTCTAGCCAAATAGCGGGGATCTATTGTTTAAAAAAGATGGAAAAGGGGCCTTCAAAGATTTTTTTTTTCACAAAACTAATCTGTATTTAATATGAAAGATGCAAAAGGTGTTGTCATGATAAATAATGGAAATCTCCATGCGTTCTCCTCATGAGCTAAATTGAACTCTGTCTCTGCATGGTTCCTTGCTTCTTGTCTGTTTAATAGATGTCATCAGTGTTTGAACCTGACAAGTTCCTTGAAGTCCTTGGCTGTTAGCGGGCTAAAACAAGGATAACATCTGTGGTTGAGGCCACCCCTTTGGACAAGAAGTTTCGTCCTTGCACAGATACAAATGTCTAACTTGAGCACAATAGATAACAAGTATAGCAACGGACTTTATGCATACTAAAGCTTTGTGATAATATATACATGATTATTCTAACAACTACCAGGGAGGGGTTTTGTTTCCTTGAGACATAACTCCTAGCCAAATAGCGGGGATCTATAGTTTAAAAAAGATGGAAAAGAGGCCATCGAAACTATTTTTTCCTCACAAAACTATTCAGTATTTAATATGAAAGATGCAAAAGGTGTTATCATGATAAATAATGCAGAGTTAGTTTTTTCAGGTATAGCTTGTGGAAATCTCCATTAGGCTAATGAAAGTTCTCACGCCTCAGTGATGTTGACTGTGGAACTCCTGAATAAATAGAGGGAAGCGGGAGCTGAACCTCAAAGCGTAGGGCGAGCCTGTGACTAAGTGTGCAGCTCCATGCGTTATCCTCATGAGCTAAATTGAACTCTGTCTCTGCATGGTTCCTTCCTTCTTGTCTGTTTAATAGATGTCATCAATGTTTGAACCTGACAAGTTCCTTGAAGTCCTTGGCTCTTAGCGGGCTAAATCAAAGATAACATCTGCGGTTGAGGCCACCCCTTTGGACAAGAAGTTTCGTCCTTGCACAGATACAAATGTCTAACTTGCGCACAATAGATAACAAGTATAGCAACGGATTTTAAGCATACTAAAGTTACGTGATGATATATACATGATTATTCTAACAACTACCAGGGAGGGGTTTTTTTTTTCTTGGGACATAACTAATAACCAAAAAGCGGGGGTCTATTGTTTAAAAAAGATGGAAAAGAGGCCATCGAAGCTTTTTTTTTTTTCACAAAACTAATCTGTATTTAATATGAAAGATGCAAAAGGTGTTGTCATGATAAATAATGGAAATCTCCATGCGTTCTCCTCATGAGCTAAATTGAACTCTGTCTCTGCATGGTTCCTTGCTTCTTGTCTGTTTAATAGATGTCATCAGTGTTTGAACCTAACAAGTTCCCTGAAGTTCTTGGCTGTTAGCGGGCTAAAACAAAGATAACATCTGCGGTTGAGGCCACCCCTCGGACAAGAAGTTTCGTCCTTGCACAGATACAAAAGTCTAACTTGAGCACAATAGGTAACAAGTATAACAACGGACTTTAAGCATACTAAAGTTATGTGATAATACATATAATATATGTTATTCTAACAACTACCAGGGAGGGGTTTTTTTTCTTGGGACATAACTACTAGCCAAATAGCGGGGGTCTATTGTTTAAAAAAAGATGGAAAAGATGCCAACGAAGCTAATTTTTTTTTTTTACATAAAATTATTCTGTATTTAATATGAAAGATGCAAAAGGTGTTGTCATGATAAATAATGCAGAGTTAGTTTTTTCAGGTATAGCTTGTGGAACTCTCCATCAAGCTAATGAAAGTTCTCACGCCTCAGTGATGTTGACTGTGGAACTCCTGAATAAATAGAGGGACGCATGAGCTGAACCTCAAAGTGTAGGGCGAGACTGTGACAAAGTGTGCAGCGCCATGCGTTCTCCTCATGAGCTAAATTGAACTCTGGCTCTGCATGGTTCCTTGCTTCTTTTCTGTTTAATAGATGTCATTAGTGTTTGAACCTGACAAGTTCCTTGAAGTCCTTGGCTGTTAGCGGGCTAAATCAAAGATAACATCTGCGGTTGAGGCCACCCCTTTGGACAAGAAGTTTCGTCCTTGCACAGATACAAAAGTCTAACTTGAGCACAATAGATAACAAGTATAACAACGGACTTTAAGCATACTAAAGTTATGTGATGATATATATACATGATTATTCTAACAACTACCAGGGAGGGTTTTTTTTTCTTGGGACACAACTACTATCCAAATAGCGGGGGGTTATTGTTTAAAAAAGATGGAAAAGAGGCCATCGAAGCGTTTTGGGATTTTTTCACAAAACTAATCTGTATTTAATATGAAAGATGCAAAAGGTGTTGTCATGATAAATAATGGAAATCTCCATGCGTTCTCCTCATGAGCTAAATTGAACTCTGTCTCTGCATGGTTCCTTGCTTTTTGTCTGTTTAATAGATGTCAGCAGTGTTTGAACCTGACAAGTTCCTTGAAGTCCTTGGCTGTTAGCGGGCTAAAACAAGGATAACATCTGCGGCTGAGGCCACCCCTTTGGACAAGAAGTTTCGTCCTTGCACAGATACAAAAGTCTAACTTGAGTACAATAGATAACAAGTATAGCAACGGATTTTAAGCATACTAAAGTTACGTGATAATATATACATGATTATTCTAACAACTACCAGGGAGGGTTTTTTTTCTTGGGACATAACTAATAACCAAAAAGCGGGGGTCTATTGTTTAAAAAAGATGGAAAAGAGGCCATCGAAGCTTTTTTTTTTTTTCACAAAACTAATCTGTATTTAATATGAAAGATGCAAAAGGTGTTGTCATGATAAATAATGGAACTCTCCATGCGTTCTCCTCATGAGCTAAATTGAACTCTGTCTCTGCATGGTTCCTTGCTTTTTGTCTGTTTAATAGATGTCAGCAGTGTTTGAACCTGACAAGTTCCTTGAAGTCCTTGGCGGTTAGCGGGCTAAAACAAAGATAACATCTGTGGTTGAGGCCACCCCTCGTACAAGAAATTTCGTCCTTGCACAGATACAAAAGTCTAACTTGAGTACAATAGATAACAAGTATAACAACAGACTTTAAGCATGCTAAAGTTATGTGATGATATATATACATGATTATTCTAACAACTACCAGGGAGGGTGTTTTTTTCTTGGGACATAACTAATAGCCAAATAGCGGGGGTCTATTGTTTAAAAAAAGATGGAAAAGATGCCAACGAAGCAAATTTTTTTTTTTACATACAATTATTCTGTATTTAATATGAAAGATGCAAAAGGTGTTTTCATAGTAAATAATGCAGATTTTGTCTTGCAGGTACAGCTTGTGGAAATCTCCATCAGGCTAATGAAAGTTCACGGTAGTGTGGGTAACCCCTCTACACACACACACACACACACACACACACACACACACACATGAATACACAGGCAGGCAGACGGACGCACTCATGCACCGTCACCAGCAGCGTCCAGATGGGTGGAGCCAAGGGCGGTGCGGCCAACAAAAGGGTGAATGCTGAGTGATGCGGCAGAAGGTCTCCAGGACAGCTCCCCTCTCTCCCCCATCTTTGTGTTTCATACACAAGGTCATGGCCGCGGCTTGACAGAGATAAGGAGCGCACGGCAGCTGTTGACGTAAGTGACTCCAAAAGGGCGACCCTGGCCAGGTGTCCCCGGCAGGTGGGCGGACAAGATGGACAGCCAGGTGTACTCAAGGAGGAAGGAGCAACTAGATGGAAGGAAAAAGTAAGACTCGTGTGACTTTATTTGGTCTCTGGAAACTGAGCTGCGGAGCATTGAATGTACAAACCCCGTTTCCATATGAGTTGGGAAATTGTGTTAGATGTAAATATAAACAGAATACAATGATTTGCAAATCCTTTTCAAGCCATATTCAGTTGAATATGCTACAAAGACAACATATTTGATGTTCAAACTCATAAACAGTTTGCAAATAATCATTAACTTTAGAATTTGATGCCAGCAACACGTGACAAAGAAGTTGGGAAAGGTGGCAATAAATACTAAAAAAGTTGGGGGATGCTCATCAAACACTTATTTGGAACATCCCACAGGTGTGCAGGCTAATTGGGAACAGGTGGGTGCCATGATTGTGTATAAAAAAAGCTTCCCAAAAAAATGCTCAGTCTTTCACAAGAAAGGATGGGGCGAGGTACACCCCTTTGTCCACAACTGCGTGAGCAAATAGTCAAACAGTTTAAGAACAACCTTTCTCAAAGTGACATTGCAAGTAATTGAGGGATTTCAACATCTACGCTCCATAATATCATCAAAAGGTTCAGAGAATCTGGAGAAATCACTCCACGTAAGCGGCATGGCCGGAAACCAACATTGAATGACCGAGACCTTCCATCCCTCAGACAGAACTGTATCAAAAACCGACATCAATCTCTAAAGGATATCACCACATGGGCTCAGGAAAACTTCAGAAAACCACTGTCACTAAATACAGTTGATCGCTACATCTGTAAGTGCAAGTTAAAGCTCTACTATGCAAAGCAAAAGCCATATATCAACAACATCCAGAAACGCCGCCGGCTTCTCTGGGCCCGAGATCATCTAAGATGGACTGATGCAAAGTGGAAAAGTGTTCTGTGGTCTGACGAGTCCACGTTTCAAATTGTTTTTGGAAATGTTCGACATCGTGTCATCCGGACCAAAGGGGAAGCGAACCATCCAGACTGTTATCGACGCAAAGTGTAAAAGCCAGCATGTGTGATGGTATGGGGGTGCATTAGTGCCCAAGGCATGGGTAACTTACACATCTGTGAAGGCACCATTAATGCTGACAGGTACATACAGGTTTTGGAACAACATATGCTGCCATCTAAGCGCCGTCTTTTTCATGGACGCCCCCGCTTATTTCAGCAAGACAATGCAAAGCCACATTCAGCACGTGTTACAACAGCGTGGCTTAGTGAAAAAAGAGTGCAGGTACTTTCCTGGCCCGCCTGCAGTCCAGAACTGTCTCCACTCTAAAATGTGTGGTGCATTATGAAGCGTAAAATAGGACAGCGGAGACCCCGGACTGTTGAAGGACTGAAGCTCTACATAAAACAAGAAAGGGAAAGAATTCCACTTTCAAAGCTTCAACAATTAGTTTCCTCAGTTCCCAAACGTTTATTGAGTGTTGTTAAAAGAAAAGGTGATGTAACACAGTGGTGAACATGCCCTTTCCCAACTACTTTGGCACATGTTGCAGCCATGAAATTCCAAGTTAATTATTATTTGCAAAAAAAAAAGTTTATGAGTTCAAACATCAAATATGTTGTCTTTGTAGCATATTCAACTGAATATGGCTTGAAAAGGATTTGCAAATCATTGTATTCTGTTTATATTTACATCTAACACAATTTCCCAACTCATATGGAAACGGGGTTTGTACTTTATTAGTCATTTTAAAAGGGAAAGTAGCACTTTCAAGGTCAAATGACAAAGGGAAATTATGACTGCAAAGTTTAAATTACAAAGTGAAATATTGGGGGGAAAAATAGGTCCAAAATGAAAGATCGGGTAGTTAACCCTGTTTCAAAAGAAGTCATTTAGAATCAAACACAATAACCCTTCATTTGTTGACTAAAGAATATTGAAAATCCAAGATTTGGTGCATTTGTAAATAGCTAAAATTATTTACTAAGCTTATTGCAGGATAGGGTAGGACTTTATTGTCATTCCACAAATACAACGAAACTATGTTTTCAGCACAAACCCGTCAAAAGTTAGACAAACAAACAGTGTACAGGGTTACAGAACAGGAACGCTGATGGGTCGCCACGAGGCGCCCCGTAAAAGGTAGGAAAAAGGTAAAACGCTGGGGAAGAAGATGAGTGAGGGGGGTGTATATGCTCATTGTCTTGGGTGTGTTGATGTAGTGCCCATAGGCCTGGGGCCATTATGCATGCAAGCAAAAGTTTGACTCCAGGTGTCCTTGAGGAGGGAGGGAGGTTAAAAGCATCCATCATTAAGGAGTCCTTGGGGTATGTTTTCCGACAGCCTGCTCCTGTTGTTGCAGCGTCAAGGCCATTCGAGGGAGTCAAATCGTAGATTAGGCTTTTTGTTAAATACACTGCTTTATTTAATATTTTCATTTTGGTGGTACTTAATGAATATTTTGGTCTACTACACAACTGTATATAATGTTGTAATTTTAGTGGTACTTAATGAATACTTAGGTCTACTACACTACTGTATTTAATGTTGTCATTATGGTGGTACTTAATGAATACTTGGGTGTACTACACTTCTGTATTTAATGTTGTCATTTTGGTGGTACTTAATGAATATTTTGGTCTACTACACTACTGTATATAATGTTGTCATTTTAGTGGTACTTAATGAATACTTATGTCTACTACACTACTGTATTTAATGTTGTCATTATGGTGGTACTTAATGAATACTTAGGTCTACTACACAACTGTATATAATGTTGGCATTTTAGTGGTACTTAATGAATACTTAGGTCTACTACACTACTGTATTTAATGTTGTCATTATGGTACTTAATGAATACTTAGGTCTACTACACTACTGTATTTAATGTTGTCATTATGGTGGTACTTAATGAATACTTAGGTTTACTACACTCCTGTATTTAATGTTGTCATTTTGGTGGTACTTAATGAATACTTAGGTCTACTACACTGCTGTATTTAATGTTGTCATTTTGGTGGTACTTATTGAATACTTTGGTCTACTACACTACTGTATTTAATGTTGTCATTTTGGTGGTACTTAATGAATGCTTAGGTCTACTACATTACTGTATTTAATGTTGTCATTTTGGTGGTACTTAATGAATACTTAGGTCCACTACACTACTGTATTTAATGTTGTCATGTTGGTGGTACTTAATGAATACTTTGGTCTACTACACTACTGTATTTAATGTTGTCATTATGGTGGTACTTAATGTATACTTAGGTCTACTACACTACTGTATTTAATGTTGTCATTATGGTGGTACTTAATGAATACTTAGGTCTACTACACTACTGTATTTAATGTTGTCATTTTGGTGGTACTTAATGAATACTTAGGTCTACTACACTACTGTATTTGATGTTGTCATTATGGTGGTACTTAATGAATACTTAGGTTAACTACACTACTGTATTTAATGTTGTCATTTTGGTGGTACTTATTGAATACTTTGGTCTACTACACTACTGTATTTAATGTTGTCATTTTGGTGGTAGTTAATGAATACTTAGGTCTACTACACTACTGTATTTAATGTTGTCATTTTGGTGGTACTTAATGAATACTTAGGTCTACTACACTACTGTATATGTTATCATTATGGTGGTACTTAATGAATACTTAGGTTAACTACACTACTGTATTTAATGTTGTCATTTTGGTGGTACTTATTGAATACTTTGGTCTACTACACTACTGTATTTAATGTTGTCATTTTGGTGGTACTTAATGAATACTTAGGTCTACTACACTACTGTATTAAATGTTGTCATTATGGTGGTACTTAATGAGTATTAAGGTCTACTACACTACTGTATTTAATGTTGTAATTTTGGTGGTACTTAATGAATACTTAGGTGTACTACACTGCTGTATTTAATATTGTCATTTTGGTGGTACTTAAGGAATACTTAGGTCTACTACATTACTGTATTTAATGTTGTCATTTTGGTGGTACTTAATGAATACTTAGGTCTACTACACTACTGTATTTAATGTTGTCATTATGGTGGTACTTAATGAATACTTAGGTCTACTACACTACTGTATATAATGTTGTCATTTTGGTGGTACTTTATGAATGCTTAGGTCTACTACACTACTGTATTTAATGTTGTCATTTTGGTGGTACTTAATGAATACTAAGGTCTACTACACTACTGTATTTAATGTTGTCATTCTGGTGGTACTTAATGAATACTTTGGTCTACTACACTACTGTATATAATGTTGTCATTTTGGTGGTACTTAATGAATACTTAGGTCTACTACACTAGTGTATTTAATGTTGTCATTTTGGTGGTACTTAATGAATACTTAGGTCTACTACCCTGCTGAATTTAATGTTGTCATTTTGGTGGTACTTAATGAATACTTAGGTCTACTACCCTGCTGTATTTAATGTTGTCATTTTGGTGGTACTTAATGAATACTTAGGTCTACTACACTACTGTATATGTTATCATTATGGTGAAACTTGGAGAGCCAGGTTTTTTCTGAGGTGCGAACCACTGGACTATAGTATTTAAAAAGACTATTATGTATATAATACTTGCAGTGATGTACATACAACCTTGAAATTGAAGCATCATGGACACCACTAATTGCACAAAGAAGTGAGCTTCTCACCTGCAGGGGTCAAGGGGCTTAGGTCTGGCCATGCATCCATTATCTTGTCTTTCTCAGGAGGGGGCCACACTCAGTCTGTCTGCTGCACATCTGCTGCACATCTGCTGCACATCTGCTGCGACTGCAACTTCCCCTCATCAGATGATGAATGGCTGAAGATACAAAATGACTAAACAGGTGATTCATGCTGAACTACAAGCCCAAATAATGCAGTCAAACTTCACTTTAAACACATTTTAAGTGGAGGGGAAAAGAGAGACATTGCCCCTCTGTGGTTGCTTGAAGAACTGCAATTACATATACATATATTTTTTTATTTTATCTCCATTTAAGAGTAGTCAACTTAATCATGTTTAAGACAAGTGTTATGTTTGAAGTTGCAAGCAAACATTTGAGTCACAAACATCCCCAGAATTATTTGGCGGAGTAGAAGTCACATAAGATCTGGTCTTGCCTGCTAGGGTTAGTTGGTTTAGTCCAAACAAGAACTAAACAGTCTCATACATTTGTGGTCCAAAGAAGAACTAAATAGTCTCATTTGTGGTCCATAAAGAACTACATTGTTTCATTTGTGGTCAAAACGTGAACTAAACCGTCTCATTTGAGGTCCAAACCAGAACTAAATAGTCTTATGTGTGGTCCAAACAAGAACTAAATGGTCTCATCTGTGGTCCAAAAAAGAACTAAATAGTCTAATTTGTGGTCCAAATAAGAACTAAATAGTATCAATTGTGGCCCAAACAAGAACTAAATAGTTTCATTTGTGGTCCAAACAAGAACTAAAGTCTCATTTGAGGTCCAAAACAAGAACTAAACAGTCCAAACAAGAACTAAAGTCTCATTTGAGGTCCAAACAAGAACTAAAGTGTCATTTGAGGTCCAAACAAGAACTAAATAGTCTTATACATCTGTGGTCCAAAAAAGAACTAAATAGTCTCATTTGTGGTCCAAACAAGAACTAAATCATCTAATTTGTGGTCCAAATAAGAACTAAATAGTATCAATTGTGGCCCAAACAAGAACTAAATAGTCTCAGTTGTGGTCCAAACAAGAACTAAAGTCTCATTTGAGGTCCAAACAAGAACTAAATAGTCTCACACATTTGTGGTCCAAGCAATACCTAAACAATCTTATACATCTGTGGTCCAAACAAGAACTGCATAGTCTCATCTGTGGTCCAAAAAAGAACTAAATAGTCTCATTTGAGGTCCAAAACAAGAACTAAAGTCTCATTTGAGGTCCAAAACAAGAACTAAAGTCTCATTTGAGGTCCAAACAAGAACTTAAGTGTCATTTGAGGTCCAAACAAGAACTAAATAGTCTCATACATTTGTGGTCCAAACAATACCTAAACAATCTTATACATCTGTGGTCCAAAATAGAACTACATAGTCTCATTTGTGGTCCAAACAAGAACTAAATAATCTAATTTGTGGTCCAAATAAGAACTAAATAGTATCATTTGTGGCCCAAACAAGAACTAGTCTCATTTGAGGTCCAAACAAGAACTAAAGTCTCATTTGAGGTCCAAACAAGAACTAAACAATCTTATACATCTGTGGTCCAAACAAGAACTAAATAGTCTAATTTGTGGTCCAAATAAAAAGTAAATAGTATCAATTGTGGCCCAAACAAGAACTAAATAGTCTCATTTGTGGTCCAAAAAAGAACTAAAGTCTCATTCGAGATCCAAACAAGAACTAAAGTCTCATTTGAGGTCCAAACAAGAACTAAAAAGTCTCATACATTTGAGGTCCAAACAAGAACTACATAGTCTCATTTGTGGTCCAAAAAAGAACTACATAGTCTCATTTGTGGTCCAAAAAAGAACTAAATAGTCTCATTTGTGGTCCAAATAAGAACTAAATAGTCTAATTTGTGGTCCAAATAAGAACTAAATAGTCTCATTTGTGGTCCAAAAAACAACTAAATAGTCTAATTTGTGGTCCAAATAAGAACTAAATGGTATCAATTGTGGCCCAAACAAGAACTTAAGTCTCATTTGAGGTCCAAAACAAGAACTAAAGTCTCATTTGTGGTCCAAGCAAGAACTAAAGTCTCATTTGAGGTCCAAAACAAGAACTAAAGTCTCATTTGAGGTCAAAACAAGAACTTAAATCTCATTTGAGGTCCAAACAAGAACTAACTAGTCTCATACATTTGTGGTCCAAAAAAAAACTAAATAGTCTCATTTGTGGTCCAAAAAAGAACTAAATAGTTTCACCAGTGGTCCAAAAAAGAACTAAATAGTCTCATCTGTGGTCCAAACAAGAATTAAATAGTCTCATTTGTGGTCCAAACAAGAATTAAAAGAAAAGGTGAGGCCTTTTAATCCCAGGAACACCAAGCCTACCGTCAAGCATGGTGGTGGTAGTATTATGCTCTGGGCCTGTTTTGCTGCCAATGGAACTGCTGCTTTACAGAGAGTAAATGGGACAATGAAAAAAGGAGGATTACCTCCAAATTCTTCAGGACAAGCTACAGTCATCAGCCCGGAGGTTGGGTCTTGGGCGCAGGTGGGTGTTCCAACAGGACAATGACCCCAAACACACCTCAAAAGTGGTAAAGGAATGGCTAAATCAGACTAGAATAAAAGTTTTTGAAAAAACAGTTCTGCATATAAACAACTTAATCAGGTGAAAGTTGAGCTCAGAAGAACAACAGGGATTCTTAAAAAAGTTGTAATCAATGGCTTTATGTGTTGGTCAAGTTCCAAAAACAATTACACAAACAACATTAACAATTTGCATAAACATTATATCTAATATCTTATATCCTAAGAATATTAGGAAGCCAGAAACAACATTTGGGGGGAACAAAAACGACGATTTGTTCATTGATACATTTCATTGGTCAGGTTACAAGTCAAGTGTGAGCGGAGGTTGGATTATTGTTCAATTATGTTTTAATGTTATTTCAGTGCACAAACATAAATAAAGTGTGCTTAGTATTGATGGCGGCATGCAAGGTAGAATAGTTCATGCTGGTTGAATCAGTCTTTCTAATGTGCTTCTCTAGTCCTTCTTCTAATCCTAAACACAAAAACAGTGCAGTTTTCACGTTGTGTACATAGTAAATAAAAACAAAATATAATCATTTGCTAATATTTTTCATCTTATATTCAATTGAATAGACTGCAAAAGACAAGATATGTTGTTATGTTTTGCAAATATGAGCTCATTGGGAATTTGATGGCTGCAACATGTGCCAAAAAAGCTGGCACAAGTGGCAAAAAAGACTGGGAAAGTTGAGGAATGCTCATCAAACACTTATTTGGAACATCCCACAGGTGGACGGGCTAATTGGGAACAGGTGGGCGCCATTTTTGAGTAAAAAAAAAAAAAGCAGCTTCCGTGAAATGCTCAGTCGTTCCCAAACAAGGACGGGGCGAGGGTCACCACTTTGTCAACAAATGCCTGAGCAAAATGTTAAAGAACAACATTTGTTAACCAAAGAATTTAGGGATTTCACTATTCTTGCTCCGTAATACCATCAGAGGATCCAGAGAAAGCACTGCACATAAGCCAAGATATTACGGACCTTGGATCCCTCAGGCGGTACTGCATCAAAAAGCGACATCGGTGTGTAAAGGATATCACCACGTGGGCTCAGGAACACTTCAGAAAACCACTGTCAGTAACTACAGTTGGTCGCTACATCTGTAAGTGCAAGTTAAAACTACTACTACGGGGCGGCATGGCGTAGTGGGTAGAACGGCCGTGCCAGAAACCTGAGGGTTGCAGGTTCGCTTCCCACCTATTGACATCAAAGTCGCTGCCGCTGTGTCCTTGGGCAGGACACTTCACCCTTTGCCCCCGGTGCCACTCACACTGGTGAAAGAACGATGAATGAATGATTGGTGGTGGTCGGAGGGGCCGTAGGCGCAAACTGGCAGCCACGCTTCCGTCAGTCTACCCCAGGGCAGCTGTGGCTACAAATGTAGCTTACCACCACCAGGTGTGAATGAATGATGGGTTCCCACTTCTCTGTGAGCGCTTTGAGTATATAACAATAGAAAAGCGCGATATAAATCAAATCCATTATTATTATTATCATTATTATTATTACTATGCAAAGCCAAAGCTATTCATCAACAACACCCAGAAATGCCGCCGGCTTCGCTGGGCCCGAGCTCATCTAAGATGGACTGATGCAAAGTGGAAACGTTTTTCTCCGGTCTGACGAGTCCACATTTCAGATTGTTTTTGGAAACTGTGGATGTCGTGGACCAAAAAAGGGGAAAAGAACCATCCGGATTGTTCTAGGGTCAAAGTGTAAAAGGCAGCATGTGTGATGGTATGGGGGTGCATTAGTGCCCAAAGCATGGGTAACTTACACATCTGTGAAGGTACCGTTAATGCTGAAAGGTACATACAGGTTTTGGAGCAACATACAGTATGTTCCTTTCATGGACGCCCCTGCTTATTTCAGCAAAACGATGCCAAGCCACGTGTTACAACAGCGTGGCTTTGTAGTAAAAGAGTGCGGGTAATAGACTGGACTTTCTGTAGTCATTTAAAATGTGTGAAGGCTAAAATTTGAGAAGGGAGACTGTTGAACAACTTAAACTGAAAAAAATCAAGCAAGAATGGAAAAGAATTCTACTTCAAAAATGTGTCTTCTCAGTTCCCAAACCTTTACTGAGTGTTGTTAAAAGGAAAGGCCATGTAACACACTGGTAAAAATGACTTTATTGCAATGTGTTGCTGCCATTAACTCCTAAGTTCATGGTTATTTGCAAAATAAAAATAAAAATTAAGATTCTCAGTGTGAACATGAAATATCTTGTCTTTGCAGTCTATTTAATTGAATATAAGTTGAAAAGGATTAGAAAATCATTGTATTCTCTTTTTATTTACCATTAAAGGCCTACTGAAAGCCACTACTAGCGACCGCGCAGTCTGATAGTTTATATATCAATGATGAAATATTAACATTGCAACACATGCCAATACGGCCTTTTTAGTTTACTAAATTGCAATTTTAAATTTCGCGCAGAAGTATCATGCTAAAACCTCGCGGTATGATGAGGCGTGCGCGTGACGTCACGCATTGTAGAGGACATTTTGTTCCAGCACCGTCTAATATTTCATCGCATGATTCCACAGTATTCTGGACATCTGTGTTGCTGAATCTTTTGCAATTTGTTCGATGAACAATGGAGACGTCAAAGAAGAAAGCTGTAGGTGGGAAGCAGTGTATTGCGGCCGCCTTTCGCAACACAAACACAGCCGGTGTTTCGTTGTTTACATTCCCGAAAGATGACGGTGAAGCTTTACTATGGAACAGAGCGGTCAAGTCAACACGGTTGGATTGGACCACACACACAAAGTACAGTGTATTATGCAGCGATCATTTCAAAAGATCGTGTTTCGAAGAGGGTCCCTTGCGAGGGGCAGAGATGGGCATCGCCACCACTCGTCGACTGGTGCTGAAGAAAGGTGCGGGGCCGGGTACAGGTACGACCATATAATCTCACTAAAACACTAGTAACACAATAACCAGAAAAGGGATTTTACAGAATTATCCAAGTAAATTTGTCTAATAACATCTGAATCGCTCCCACTGTATAGTCTTTTTTTTTCTTTTCTAGTCCTTCACTCTCACTTTCCTCATCCACAAATCTTTCATCCTCGCTCAAATTAATGGGGAAATCGTCGCTTTCTCGGTCCGAATCGCTCTCGCTGCTGGTGGCCATGATTGTAAACAATGTTCAGATGTGAGGAGCTCCACAACCCGTGACGTCACGCGCACATCGTCTGCTACTTCCGGTACAGGCAAGGCTTTTTTATTAGCGACCAAAAGTTGCAAACTTTATCGTCGATGTTCTCTACTAAATCCTTTCAGCAAAAATATGGCAATATCGCGAAATGATCAAGTATGACACATAGAATGGACCTGCTATCCACGTTTAAATAAGAACATCTCATTTCAGTAGGCCTTTAAGACAACTTCACTGCTTTTGGGTTTTGTACATACATGTGTGAAATCAAGACTTCTCTCTGGTGACATCTGCTGTTATCTGATGTTTTGTATTAGCTTGTTTTACACATCACCAGCGCCAAAGGGAATAAGCGGTAGAAAATGGATGGATGGATGGATGGATGGATGGACGGATGGATGGATGGATGGATGTTTTACACATGAGCAATAGGAATAGAAGATATCCGACTTGGCGTCAAGTCCTGCAGTTAAAAAAGCCGAGAGGAATGAAGGCACAGATGTGTGTCGTCGCACACCGAGACAAACACACGGGTGTTGTTGATATTTCAACCTAAATAACGAGCCTTAGCAGACATGTCTAGCCGATACTAACAATCCTATGCTATAAATCAAATTGTAAACAAATGTAATAAGAAGGGAAAGTCAACAAATGCTGGGGTTGAGACGGTACAAAAGGATGCGTGATGGGAGTCGACGAAGATGTTCAGAGTATTGTTGCTGAAACAATAAATTAGATTATAATAAATATATATTAAAGATGTTTCTGAAATAAATATGTTTAATTGTGGTCAGCAGTGGAGTCTCACAGCTTAGGATTTGAATTAAGTTCCTCGTTTGTCTACTTAAATTGATCATTAAAACTAAACTCACTTAGTCACCAATGTGCAAAAAATGTCCAAACAAGTGTAAATGTATGAGAACTAAAAAGATAATAACTAACTAACATCGTTATAGTACATGAATATCGACAGTGCAGGAAAGTAAATGGGGATGTCAGCTTGATCAAATATATATATATATATATATATATATATATATATATATATATATATATATATATATATATATACATATAGAGTGGTTAATATATATATAAATCGGTTAAAGGGCGTAATGGTGTCTCATCTTCCCAAGACCTATGGCATCAAATGTAGTAGTAAAAGAAGTTGAGATGAGACTCCAGTGGTACTGAGCCAAGTGTGTTTAGAGGTTTCTCCCTCCGTTGATGGCGTTGCCTCCTGGGGGGGCGATGTGGATGTTGTCCAAGATGGGCCGCAACATCTGGCCAAACGGTCTGCAGGTGAAAAGCAAATCGGATCAGGGACCGCGCTCTCGATTTTTCAGAGAGACTCCCAAATATCAGTGCCCCTCCCTAAAATCTCCCGGGGCAACCATTCTCCCCATTTCCGCTTGGACAACATTATTGGGGGCGTGCCTTAAAAGTACCGCCTTTAATGTCCTCTACAACCTCTCGTCACGTCCGCTTTTCCTCCACAGCGTGGCGGCACAGCCACATAATAAACACATTTATAAACACACACAATAGAATGCAAGGCATACTTGGTCAACAGCCATACAGGTCACACTGAGGGTGGCCGTATAAAGAACTTTAACACTGTTACAAATATGCACCACACTGTGAACCCACACCAAATAAGAATGACAAACACATTTTGGGAGAACATCCGCACCGTGACACAACATAAACACAACAGAATTAATACCCAGATCTGTGGTCCAAACAGGAAATAAACAGTTCCAACAAGGACTAAATGGTCTCCTTTGTGGTCCAAAGAAGAACTAAATTGTCTCATTTGTGGTCCAAACAAGAACTACATAGTCTAATCTGTGGTCCAAACAAGAAATAAACAGTTCCAACAAGAACTAAATGGTCTCATTTGTGGTCCAAACAAGAACTAAACAGTCTCCTTTGAGGTCCAAAACAGAACTACATAGTCTCATTTGAGGTCCAAGCAAGACTTACATAGTCTCATTTGTGGTCCAAACAAGAACTACATAGTCTAATCTGTGGTCCAAACAAGAAATACATAGTCCATTTGTGGTCCAAGCAAGAACTACATAGTCTAATCTGTGGTCCAAACAAGAACTAAACAGTTCCAACAAGAACTAAATGGTCTTACTTGTGGTCCAAAAAAGAACTAAACAGTCTCCTTTGTGGTCCAAAAAACAACTACTTAGTGTCATTTGTGGTCCAAGCAAGAACTACATAGTCTCATTTGTGGTCCAAACAAGAACTACATAGTCTAATCTGTGGTCCAAACAAGAAATACATAGTCTCATTTGTGGTCCAAACAAGAACTAAACAGTTCCAACAAGAACTAAATGGTCTCATTTGTGGTCCAAACAAGAACTAAACAGTCTCCTTTGTGGTCCAAAACACAACTACATAGTCTCATTTGTGGACCAAGCAAGAACTACATAGTCTCATTTGTGGTCCAAACAAGAACTACATAGTCTAATCTGTGGTCCAAACAAGAAATACATAGTCCATTTGTGGTCCAAACAAGAACTACATAGTCTAATTTGTGGTCCAAACAAGAACTACATAGTCTAATCTGTGGTCCAAACAAGAAATACATAGTCTCATTTGTGGTCCAAACAAGAACTAAACAGTTCCAACAAGAACTAAATGGTCTCATTTGTGGTCCAAACAAGAACTAAACAGTCTCCTTTGAGGTCCAAAACAGAACTACATAGTCTCATTTGAGGTCCAAGCAAGACTTACATAGTCTCATTTGTGGTCCAAACAAGAACTACATAGTCTAATCTGTGGTCCAAACAAGAAATACATAGTCCATTTGTGGTCCAAGCAAGAACTACATAGTCTAATCTGTGGTCCAAACAAGAACTAAACAGTTCCAACAAGAACTAAATGGTCTTACTTGTGGTCCAAAAAAGAACTAAACAGTCTCCTTTGTGGTCCAAAAAACAACTACTTAGTGTCATTTGTGGTCCAAGCAAGAACTACATAGTCTCATTTGTGGTCCAAACAAGAACTACATAGTCTAATCTGTGGTCCAAACAAGAAATACATAGTCTCATTTGTGGTCCAAACAAGAACTAAACAGTTCCAACAAGAACTAAATGGTCTCATTTGTGGTCCAAACAAGAACTAAACAGTCTCCTTTGTGGTCCAAAACACAACTACATAGTCTCATTTGTGGACCAAGCAAGAACTACATAGTCTCATTTGTGGTCCAAACAAGAACTACATAGTCTAATCTGTGGTCCAAACAAGAAATACATAGTCCATTTGTGGTCCAAACAAGAACTACATAGTCTAATTTGTGGTCCAAACAAGAACTACATAGTCTAATCTGTGGTCCAAACAAGAAATACATAGTCTCATTTGTGGTCCAAACAAGAACTAAACAGTTCCAACAAGAACTAAATGGTCTCATTTGTGGTCCAAAGAAGAACTAAACAGTCTCCTTCGTGGTCCAAAGAAGAACTACATAGTCTCATTCGTGGTCCAAGCAAGAACTACATAGTCTCATTTTTCATCCCAAATTTTGGTAGAACATCCGCACCGTAACACAACATAAACACAACAGAACTAATACCCAGAATCCCTTGCAGCACTAACTCTTCTAGGACGCTGCAATATACACCCCCGCTAACACCAAAACCGGCCCCCCCAACCCCCCTCACCCCCCCATCTCTCGAATTCAGAGGTCTCAAGGTTGACAAGTACGTCAGGGACAACGATTGAAAATTAGCATTTGGGCTAATTGCGGTGCATTTCCAGTCATAGTAATTAATGTAAACTTTCCCTTACTTCTACACCAGTAAATACATGCACTGTTCCCAATTAAGCCCAAAAAAATTCATAACCTGAATATATTTGTGCATAATGTTATTTTTTTCGCTAAAATTGACACAAGAAAGTGTTGTGCTCTTAATAAATTAATCCATTAAAATAAATAAATACATTTGAAATAGATTCTGACCATTTTGAACATACACTATATTGCCAAAAGTATTTGGTCACCTGCCTTGACTCACATATAAAACTTGAAGTGCCATCCCATTCCTAACCCATAGGCTTCAATATGATGTGGGTCCACCTTTTACTGCTATTACAGCTTCAACTCTTCTGGGAAGGCTGTCCACAAGGTTGCAGAGTGTGTTTAGAGGAATTTTCCGCCATTCTTCTAAAAGTGTGTGAGGTCACACACTGAAGGCCTTCTAATTCATCCCAAAGGTGTTCTATCGGGTTGAGGTCAGGACTCTGTGCAGGCCAGTCACGTTCATTCCACACCAGACTCTGTCATCCATGTCTTTATGGACCTTACCTTGTGCACGGGTGCACAGTCATGTTGGAAGAGGAAGGGGCCCGCTCCAAACTGTTCCCACAAAGTTGGGAGCATGGAATTGTCCAAAATGTTTTGGATTCAAAGTTCCTTTTTACTGGGACTAAGGAACTGAGCCCAACTCCCGGAAAACAACCCCACACCATACTTCCTCCTCCACCAAATTTCACACTCGGCACAATGCAGTCCGAAATGTAGCGTTCTCCTGGCTACCTCCAAACCCAGACTGGTCCATCAGATTGCCAGATGGAAAAGTGTGATTCATCAGTCCAGTGAAAGCGTCTCCACTGCTCTAGAGTCCAGTGGCGATGTGCTTTACACCACTGCATCCCACGCCTTGCATTGGACTTGGTGATGTATGACTTAGATGCAGCTGCTCGGCCATGGAAACCCATTCCATGAAGCTCTCTGCGTGCTGTACGTGGGCTAATTGGAAAGTCTCATGAAGTTTGGAGCTCTGTAGCAACTGACTGTGCAGAAAGTCTTTGCACTATGCGCTTCAGCATCCGCTGACCACCTCTCTGTCAGTTTATGTGGCCTACCACTTGGTGGCTGAGTTGCTGTTGTTCCCCAAACTCTACACTTTTCTTATAATAAAAGCCGACAGTAGACTTTGGAATATTTAGGAGTGAGGAAATTTCACGAGATTTTTTGCACAGGTGGCATCCTATGACAATTCTATGCTGGAAATCACTGAAAGCGGCAAGTTATTTCACAAATGTTTGTAGAAACAGTGTCCATGCCTAAGTGCTTGATTTGATACACCAAGTGATTAGGACACCTGATTCTCATCATTTGGATGGCTGGCCAAATACTTCAGGCAATATAGTGTATGGGCTGCTTTGTCTACAGTAAATGCAAAACAAATAACCCTGTTGAGCCTAATACAAAATAGTTATTTTCTTTGGTAAAGTCCTAGCATGCAGGCTGGGTTGTTTAAACTCACGTGGCAAGGACTTCAGACGGAAGGTCAGTGATGTAGGAGGGGATGGGCGTTCCCGTCAGGAACTGAGCCACCTCGTTGCTGAAGGTGTTGCAGTTGTGCTCAAACAGTCGATACCTCTCACCTCTGAAAGAATGGAAGATATGAGGATTGTGCCAAACACTCTACAATTTTCCTTACATCTTTCAAAATCAGTCCTAAATGACAGAGTGCCTTTCCTAAATGAAGTGTACAGAAATTAAATTGAGGAAGGAAAAGAATGCAAAAAAAAAACAGGAACATTAATCCTCAACAACACTTCTGGCGCTTCTGTTTCTTCATGCTGTTAACTATCTGTGTAGATGCACACGCTGGAAACGAGTAATGAATGTATTAACAGTGCGGTTGTGTTTGCTCTGCAAGTAAGTAAACACAGTATCAAAGGAATTGACCTCTGCAGAGGCACTTTATGATGAAACATCCACATTTCCATGTATGGCCCCTGGGCCCTTGGGCTCTTGAAACTATGGCCCTCTTCATTATGTAGTTGAAAAGCCTGGCTGTATAGATAATAATAATAATAATATAGAAAATAATAATAATAATAATAATATATTTTATAAGACATGCACCTGGGGATAGGTTGATTGGCAACACTAATTTGGCCCTAGTGTGTGAATGTGAGTGTGAATGTTGTCTGTCTATCTGTGTTGGCCCTACAATGAGGTGGCGACTTGTCCAGGGTGTACACCGCCTTCCGCCCGAATGTAGCTGAGATAGGCGCCAGCACCCCCCGCGACCCCAAAAGGGAATAAGCGGTAGAAAATGGGTGGCTGGATGGATGGATGGATTTTATTTGTAAAAAGCACTTTACGTTGAGTAAACAACCTCAAAAAGCTAAAGTGTATTAAAAAATGTTTAATAAAAAGATAACGAAAATAATGGAACGGAGATGAGGTGGCAACTTGTCCAGGGTGTACACCGCCTTCTGCCCAATTGGAGCTGAGATAGGCGCCAGCGCCCCCCGCAACCCCAAAAGGGAATAAGCGGTAGAAAATGGGTGGCTGGATGGATGGATGGATTTTATTTGTAAAAAGCACTTTACGTTGAGTAAACAACCTCAAAAAGCTAAAGTGTATTAAAAAATGTTTAATAAAAAGATAACGAAAATAATGGAACGGAGATGAGGTGGCAACTTGTCCAGGGTGTACACCGCCTTCTGCCCAATTGGAGCTGAGATAGGCGCCAGCGCCCCCCGCAACCCCAAAAGGGAATAAGCGGTAGAAAATGGGTGGCTGGATGGATGGATGGATTTTATTTGTAAAAAGCACTTTACGTTGAGTAAACAACCTCAAAAAGCTAAAGTGTATTAAAACATGTTTAATAAAAAGATAACGAAAATAATGGAACGGCGATGAGGTGGCAACTTGTCCAGGGTGTACGCCGCCTTCCGCCCGATTGTAGCTTGGATAGGCGCCAGCGCCCCCCGCGACCCCAAAAGGGAATAAGCGGTAGAAAATGGATGGATGGATTTTATTTGTAAAAAGCACTTTACGTTGAGTAAACAACCTCAAAAAGCTAAAGCGTATTAAACATTTTTTTATAAAAAGATAACGAAAATAATGGAACTGCAATGAGGTGGCAACTTGTCCAGGGTGTACACCGCCTTCCGCCCGATTGTAGCTGAGATAGGCACCAGCGCCCCCTGCGACCCCAAAGGAAATAAGAGGTACAAATGGATGGATGGATAACAAAAATAAATACAAATAAGATGTAGAACAGCCTAATAGCTAGAACTAGTGTGCATATATCTAAAAAAGGCTTCTTTTAAAAAAGCATCCACAGTCTGTGGTACCTGCAGGTAGTCAGGGAGAGCGTTCCACAGACTGGGAGCGGCGGAGCAGGCTGTGGTTGGAGAGGACATTGGCGCTGTTTGTTCGCTGGTGCTTGTTTTTGCTTTTTTCCAATTTTAAGCAATGCCAATTGCATTTTATTGACCTGTTATGTGTTCAATATACAGCATTAGAAACCTATACTAATTCATGTAAGAGCTAATATGTTATAGCCATCAACAGTTTAGATTCCCTTATTGTCCCTGGGAGAGAGTGTAATAGCAAAATGATTGCGATCAAGCTCAAAGCTAAAATGACAAGGTGAATAATAAAGTGTGGAAGGGACACCTGTAAGTGCTTTCTCCCAAAGACGACAGATATTCCATGAAGATCTCCTCCGAGACTTCGGTCTCACCAAGCTCCACAACTGTGTCTGGAGGTCCCAGCATTGTTCCACCCTGAAAAGCGCAGCAGAATCATCCTTAGTAAGTCAACAACTTTATATTTCAAACAACCTGATTTCTTACAAATGTGTGATATTGATGTTGCAAACATTTTGGTGCTTTTTTGAGTCATTTCCCTCCTTTTTTCAGTCACCTCGAGCACAACTCAATTTGGAATCCCTCATTATACAACCTTTATTATTTACCAACCACAGACCAGATAAAAAATATGCTTTGTTGTACGAACCTTGTCTCATCCAGTCAATGTGTGCCTGCATGACAGCCATTTTGTGCCAGGCAGCACATTCATTGTGGGCATGCTGATCAATGTCTCTGCTCATTCACGTCAGCACTGCAGTTCTGTCATTGATTACTCTTTTAATGCCTATTTTTTTGCTTTTAAGTGTTGTTTTAGCCTTTGTACAGCATTCTTATTATTTTCTTAGCTCAATATACAGTCGTGTTTAAAAGTTTACATACACTTGTGAAGGGCATTATGTCAAGGCTGTTGAAGGCCTCACCTTTTCTCCTCCTAACATATTGCTGGGTTTTGTAGCCTAACAGCTACATTTTTGGTTTCTTCTGACCACAGAGGTTTCCTTCAGGTCTTATCTTTGTTCATGTAATGTCAGATGAAACAAACATTTCGCTGTTTGGCCACAATACCCAGCAAAATATGTGGACCACAAAAGGTGAGACCTTTTGTGGTCCAAACAAGAACTAAATAGTCTCATTTGTGGTCCAAACAAGAACTGAACAGTCCAAACAAGAACTAAACAGTCTCATTTGTGGTCCAAACAAGAACTACACAGTCTCATTTGTGGTCCAAACAAGAACTACATAGTCTCATTTGTAGTCCAAACAAGAACTACATAGTCTCATTTGTAGTCCAAACAAGGACTACATAGTCTCATTTGTAGTCCAAACAAGAACTACACAGTCTCATTTGTGGTCCAAACAAGAACTACACCGTCTCATTTGTGGTCCAAACAAGAACTACATAGTCTCATTTGTAGTCCAAACAAGAACTAAACAGTCCAAACAATAACTACAGTAAATAGTCTCATTTGTGGTCCAAACAAGAACTACACAGTCTCATTTGTGGTCCAAACAAGAACTACATAGTCTCATTTAAAGTCCAAACAAGAACTGAACAGTCCAAACAAGAACTAAATAGTCTCATTTGTGGTCCAAACAAGAACTAAACAGTTCCAACAAGAACTAAATGGTCTCATTTGTGGTCCAAATGAGAACTAACCAGTCCAAATAAGAACTAAATAGTCTCAATGGTGGTCCAAACAAGAACTAAATAGTCTCATTTGTGGTCCAAACAAGAACTACACAGTCTCATTTGTGGTCCAAACAAGAACTACATAGTCTCATTTAAAGTCCAAACAAGAACTGAACAGTCCAAACAAGAACTAAATTGTCTCATTTGTGGTCCAAACAAGAACTACATAATCTAATCTGTGGTCCAAACAAGAAATACATAGTCTCATTTGTGGTCCAAACAAGAACTAAACAGTTCCAACAAGAACTAAATGGTCTCATTTGTGGTCCAAACAAGAACTAAACAGTCTCCTTTGGGGTCCAAAGAAGAACTACATAGTCTCATTTGTGGTCCTAACAAAAATTAAACAGTCCAAACAAGAACTACATAGTCTCATTTAAAGTCCAAACAAGAACTGAACAGTCCAAACAAGAACTAAATTGTCTCATTTGTGGTCCAAACAAGAACTACATAGTCTAATCTGTGGTCCAAACATGAAATACATAGTCTCATTTGTGGTCCAAACAAGAACTAAACAGTTCCAACAAGAACTAAATGGTCTCATTTGTGGTCCAAACGAGAACTAAACAGTCCAAATAAGAACTAAATAGTCTCAATTGTGGTCCAAACCAGAACTAAATAGTCTCATTTGTGGTCCAAACAAGAACTACACAGTCTCATTTGTGGTCCAAACAAGAACTACATAGTCTCATTTAAAGTCCAAACAAGAACTGAACAGTCCAAAGAAGAACTAAATTGTCTCTTTTGTGGTCCAAACAAGAACTACATAGTCTAATCTGTGGTCCAAACAAGAAATACATAGTCTCATTTCTGGTCCAAACAAGAACTAAACAGTTCCAACAAGAACTAAATGGTCTCATTTGTGGTCCAAACAAGAACTAAACAGTCTCCTTTGGGGTCCAAAGAAGAACTACATAGTCTCATTTGTGGTCCAAACAAAAATTAAACAGTCCAAACAAGAACTACATAGTCTCATTTAAAGTCCAAACAAGAACTGAACAGTCCAAACAAGAACTAAATTGTCTCATTTGTGGTCCAAACAAGAACTACATAGTCTAATCTGTGGTCCAAACATGAAATACATAGTCTCATTTGTGGTCCAAACAAGAACTAAACAGTTCCAACAAGAACTAAATGGTCTCATTTGTGGTCCAAACGAGAACTAAACAGTCCAAATAAGAACTAAATAGTCTCAATTGCGGTCCAAACCAGAACTAAATAGTCTCATTTGTGGTCCAAACAAGAACTACACAGTCTCATTTGTGGTCCAAACAAGAACTGAACAGTCCAAAGAAGAACTAAATTGTCTCTTTTGTGGTCCAAACAAGAACTACATAGTCTAATCTGTGGTCCAAACAAGAAATACATAGTCTCATTTCTGGTCCAAACAAGAACTAAACAGTTCCAACAAGAACTAAATGGTCTCATTTGTGGTCCAAACAAGAACTAAATAGTCTCATGTGTGGTCCAAACAAGAACTACACAGCTTCATTTGTGGTCCAAACAAGAACTGCATAGTCTCATTTCTGGTCCAAACAAGAACTAAACAGTTCCAACAAGAACTAAATGGTCTCATTTGTGGTCCAAACAAGAACTAAATAGTCTCATGTGTGGTCCAAACAAGAACTACACAGCTTCATTTGTGGTCCAAACAAGAACTAAATAGTCTCATGTGTGGTCCAAACAAGAACTAAATAGTCTCATGTGTGGTCCAAACAAGAACTAAATAGTCTCATGTGTGGTCCAAACAAGAACTACATAGCTTCATCTGTGGTCCAAACAAGAACTGCATAGTCTCATTTGTGGGTTTTTTTGATTGACTGAAACTTTTATTAGTAGATTGCACAGTTCAGTGCATATTCCGTAGAATTGACCACAAAATGGAAACACCCGAATAAGTTTTTCAACTTGTTGAAGTCGGGGTCCACATTAATCAATTCATGGTCCAAACAAGAACTACATAGTCTCATTTGTGGTCCAAACAAGAACTACTTAGTCTCATTTGTGGTCCAAACAAGAACTAAACAGTCCAAACAAGAACTAAATAGTCTCAATTGTGGTCCAAACAAGAACTAAATAGTCTCATGTGTGATCCAAACAAGACCTAAACAGTCCAAACAAGAACTAAATAGTCTCATTTATGGTCCAAACAAGAACTACATAGTCTCATGTGTGGTCCAAACAAGAACTACACAGCTTCACGTGTGGTCCAAACAACAACTAAATAGTCTCATCTGTGGTCCAAACAAGAACTAAACAGTCCAAACAAGAACTACATAGTCTCATTTGTGGTCCAAACAAGAACTAAACAGTCCAAACAAGACCTAAATAGTCTCAATTGTGGTCCAAACAAGAACTAAATAGTCTTATGTGTGGTCCAAACAAGAACTAAACAGTCCAAACAAGAACTAAATAGTCTCATTTATGGTCCAAAGAAGAACTACATGGTCTCATGTGTGGTCCAAACAAGAACTACACAGCTTCATTTGTGGTCCAAACAACAACTAAATAGTCTCATCTGAGGTCCAAACAAGAACTACATAGTCTCATTTGTGGTCCAAACAAGAACTACATAGTCTCATTTGTGGTCCAAACAAGAACTAAACAGTCCAAACAGGAACTAAATAATCTCAATTGTGGTCCAAACAAGAACTAAATAGTCTCATGTGTGGTCCAAACAAGAACTAAACAGTCCAAACAAGAACTAAATAGTCTCATTTATGGTTCAAACAAGAACTACATAGTCTCATGTGTGGTCCAAACAAGAACTACACAGCTTCATTTGTGGTCCAAACAAGAACTGTATAGTCTCATTTGTGTTTTTTTTGATCGATTGAAAATTTTATTAGTAGATTGCACGGTTCAGTACATATTCCGTACAATTGACCACAAAATGGAAACACCCGAATAAGTTTTTCAACTTGTTGAAGTTGGGGTCCACGTTAATCAATTCATGGTCCAAACAAGAATTACATAGTCTCATTTGTGGTCCAAACAAGACCTGGAGGAGAAAAAGTGATTCTTTTTAATCCCAGGAACAGCATGCCTACCGTCAAGCATGGTGGTGGTAGCATTATGCTCTGGGCCTGTTTGGCTGCCAATGGAACTGCTGCTTTACAGAGAGTAAATGGGACAATGAAAAAGGAGGATTACCTCCCAAATTCTTCAGGACACGCTAAAATCATCAGCCCGGAGTTTGGGTCTTGGGCGAAGTTTGGGTGTTCCAACAGGACAATGACCCCAAGGGTTGGCAAGTATGCTGTATAGCGCTCTGCATAGTGTTAAAAGTGTACAAACCTTTCATCAAATATGGACATCTGTTGATTCTGGAACCCATTATTCATGTTTTTATTGTTCCTTAAATGCTTCAATATACAATGTCTGCTATTTACAAACCCGGTTCAAGAACTAGTTAAAGGGGAACTGCACTTTTTGGGTAATTTGGCCTATCGTTCACATTCATTATAAGAAACAATGGATGTGTGTGTTGTTTTAATGCATTCTAAATATTAAATAAATGTGATTAAAAGTTTGCTTACAATGGAGCCTCAGAAGCAGCTTATTCTGCTCCCGTAGAATGAGCTGCCTTTAAAAAACATCCAAATATCTCCATTTGGGTTTTATATACATGATGTAAGGTAACAAAATAACATTTAAAAAACCGTAAATACAGTGCCAATAAAAAAAAACATAACAAATTAATTAATTTTGGTATTAAATAAAACAATAGTAGCACTGTAGTGTTCATTATCTAACTGCTCAAAGTTCCACTTCACTGGTAATTTACTGAATTTAACTGCTGTCCTCAAAAAAATCCCTTTGGTGCTGAATGAGTAAAACATCACAAACCTTAGAATAAAAAAAATTGTAAATATTTGTAAGTAATTCCAAGACACTCACAGGCGAACAGCTGGAGATTCCTTCCCCTCCAAAAAAGAACTCCTCCCCGTACGCCACTATTGCTGTGTGCCTACAGAGGAAAAGCACACACTCGTTTTTGTAGTGCTAGAAACATATTACAATCAGGTAAAAATGTGTATTTCTCATTTTCTAGAGGACATAATCATACTGTACACACCACCATGTGTATTTCTTATTTTACATAGGACAGAATTGTCCTGTACACACCACCATGAGTATTTCTTATTTTACATAGGATATAATCATACTGTACACACCACTATGAGTATTTCTTATTTCCTAGGACATAATAATAATGTACACACCACTATGAGTATTTCTTATTTCCTAGGACATAATAATAATGTACACACCACTATGAGTATTTCTTATTTCCTAGGACATAATTATCATGTACACACCACTATGAGTATTTCTTAATTCCTAGGACATAATAATAATGTACACACCACCATGAGTATTTCTTAATTCCTAGGACATAATTATCATGTACACACCACCATGAGTATTTAATATTTCGTAGGACATTATTGTCATGTACACACCACCATGAGTAAATCTTATTTCCTAGCACATACTAATAATGTACACACCACTATGTGTATTTCTTATTTCCTAGGACATAATAATAATGTACACACCACTATGAGTATTTCTTATTTCCTAGGACATAATAATAATATACACACCACTATGAGTATTTCTTATTTCCTAGGACATAATTATCATGTACACACCACTATGAGTATTTCTTAATTCCTAGGACATAATAATAATGTACACACCACCATGAGTATTTCTTAATTCCTAGGACATAATAATAATGTACACACCACTATGAGTATTTCTTATTTCCTAGGACATAATTGTCATGTACACACCACCATGAGTATGTAATATTTCCTAGGATATAATAATAATGTACACACCACTATGTGTATTTCTTGCTTCCTAGGACAAAATGATCACGTACACACCACCATGTGTATTTCTTATTTCACATAGGACAGAATTATACTGTACACACCACCATTTATATTTCCTGTAGGACATAATTAGACTATACAGATAATTACCATGTGTATTTCTTATTTCCTAGAACATAATAATACTGTACACACCACCATGTGTATTTCTTATTGGACATATTTACACTGTACACATTATTACAATATGCATTTCTTCTTTCCTAGAATAGAATTATACTGTACACACCACCAAGTGTATTTTTCAGTTCCTAAAACCACATTCTACACACCACCAGAGGCTATTTAAACGACATTTGTTATGGAAAGCCCCTGTAAACTTGTAGCTGACTCAAAATGACTAATCATTTTTTGTTTTCATGATTATGAATTAATTAGGGGTTTAAATGAATATGAATGTGCTACATACCATATACCGTCCAGTTGTTTTCCTGTCAAAATGGGAAAAAAGCTGATTTAATGTGGAAAAATATGACAACAAATGAGTAGAAAGGGGGTGTCCAAACTTTTTCCACAGATGGCCGCACACGGAAAAATGTAAGCATGCTGGAGCCATTTTGATATTTTTCATTTTCGAACCATAACAAAATACATGGATTTTTTTTTCCATCCTTAGGCCTCCTGGGGAGCATAGAGGGTCTCAGTCAATAAAATGTTCAAAATAAGTCAAATTATTATTTTTTTATTATTATTTAATGCTTACAGTAAATCCCTATATTAACTTGAGGTTGATATTAAGTAAAACAAATAAGGTTTTATGCCTTTTCTGTCAAAGACAACTTTGTTTTTTATAGTAAAACTGAAATATGCAGTATTTAGATGGATAGATAGATAGATAGATAGATAGATAGATAGATAGATAGATAGATAGATAGATAGATAGATAGATAGTACTTTATTGATTCCTTCAGGAGAGTTCCTTTATTTATCAATTAAAGCCCTCAAAGATCAATAATGCAGGACACCATTGATTTTAATTATTTAATTTTGACTTGTCCAGGGTGTACATCGCCTTCCGCCCGATTGAAGCTGAGATAGGCGCCAGCGCCCCCCGCGTCCCCAAAAGGGAAAAAGCGGTAGGAAATGGATGGATGGAATATTTTTGAGTAATCACAGTGAAAAGTTAAATAAAATCCTACTAAATATATTTGAGATCCGAAAGGTTCCCCACTCATAAAGTGATGCATTTTTATTAGTTTTTTTTTTTTAATTACTTTTAACACTTAAATTTCAAGATCAACTTCCGATATATCTGTCGATTTTAAGTTTGAACTATTATTTTTTTTGTTTTGTGCTCTTTTGTCAAAACGTTGATGTTTTTATATGGCAACCACACAACATATGCAGTATTTTTTCCATGTAAAACATTTTAAAGTGATAATTTTTAAGTAATAATTAATTATAACAGATTTTTTTTGTCCTTTTTTTTTAGCAATGGAAAAAAATGAAAATAAAGACAAAAGGAGAAAAAAAAACTGCCTGCATGGCAGCTTTGTGTCAACATTGCTACTTTTTCTCATTAGATTTCACCTCATTCCAAATGTTTTAAATGTTTTTTTTGTTAATTTTTGGCAATACTATCAATTTCGCAATTTTTGCAGAATGTGTAGGGGGCCGGTAAACAATTACCGTATTTCCTTGAATTGCCGCCGGGCATATAGTATGCGCCTGCCTTGAATTACTGCCGGGTCAAACTCGCTTCGCAAAATAATTAGCGCATGCTTAGTTTTACCACCGGGTCAAACTCGTCACGTCACGAGTGACACTTCCCCTGTCATCATTTTCAAAATGGAGGAGGGCGATTTCAATACCGGTAATTTGAAATCACATAAATGGAAGAGGATTAAGAATTATTTAGTAGGATATAAGGTCCAAGCTATTGAATACCAGTATACTGAAAAGAACAGTAAGTAGCTATGTTTTATTAATATACCAGTGGAGCCCGGCCCAAGATGGCGGCAAGGAGACGGCGAGCGAGCGGAGAGGAGGAGCGGAAGAGCGACCTGGGCTGAGGTTTTATTGAAAAATAAACAAAGTCAAACTGCTCAAGCTATGTCCTTCCTTGGTGGTCCTAAGAACCCGCAAGAACCTGCTATTTTTATCTTTGGTATGAAAATTATTATGTAACAACATTTATTAGTATTTTTTGGTTCTTTGTTGTTGCTATTTTTGTATTATGACAATTTATTAATGGATCATGTTGTACTGCATTTTAATTGTTTGTTCTGTGGTTGTGTGATGTTTTTTGCCTGGACCCCAGGAAGAATAGTCTCCACTGCGGTGTAGACTAATGGGGATCCTTAATAAACTAAACTAAATAAATAAGACGACGGCTTGAGACCATCACAATACCGTAGCTGCGTCTGTCAAATATGAGTCATTAAATGACTCCCGCCCCCTGGTGGTAGAGGGCGCTAGTGATCCTTCTTGCGACTATTAGGCTGCAGAAGAAGTGAAATGAGTGACGTGATATGTGCTGGAGGAGGTAAGAAAGGAAGATCTCCATTGAGACAGAGAGACTTTTAAAACTGAGGAAAGATAAGGAAGACTTCTATAAACAAGTTATCGATGCTTTTGATCAGCAGAAGCTGGCATAAACTATATTTATAAGTAAAGGTAAGACCATAATAAAGTTTTTTTTTAATTAAATGTGCTTTTCATGGTGGAATCCTTACATCACACTCAAATTGTTACTGCATGCCTTTGGTAAGTGCCGGAGTGAGAAGAGGTTTTACAATAATTAGCGCAGGCTTACTTTTACCGCATGCCTTTGGTAAGCACAGGAGTGAGAAGAGGTTTTAAATTAATTAGCGCCCTGGCGGCAATTCAAGGAAATACGGTAGCTGCGGGCCGCAAATAGTCCCCGGGCCACACTTTGGACACCCCTGGCGTAGAGCTTTAAGTATTAGAGCAGTTTTAACCCAACATTGTTTTATACATATCTTCACATGTAATATGTTTAATAACATATGAAATATAAATATAAACAGTGTTTTAGATGTTAGAGAACGATACAAGGTGACGTCACGGGGGGGGTCTTGTACTTACCCAGCATGATCGGACTGAGGTTTCGCGCCATTCCCCTTGACAAATCATAAATATACAACTGCACATTATATCGAGTGACATTGTTTTCCATAATGTTGCCTCCTTGTTGAATGTTTCTGGCTTAGCCGACGAAGCTGATTGAAAAAATAAAAAAACCTTCGAGTCACAGCTAACAAGGAGGGCCTTCAGAGATGATGTCATTACGTAAAGTCCTACATCCCATTTTGGCTCTTTCAAAATAAAACAATTGGCGTATAAAAGCCACGAAAAAACATCGCCAATTTCTGGTGTATTTTGAAGGGAAAGTATATACTTCCGGTATTTACGTTTACTGGAGAATGACAGGGCAAATTCTGCATGTGCGTGTATTTGTTTTCCATGCAGAAAGTGGAAATGTTGATTGAGCGCGGAAATGTTCGTACTACGAAATATATGACGTTAAATGACGCAAAGGTGGCTGTTGTGAACTGTAGGTGACCACTGGGTGACGCTGTGTGCTTAAAGTGTTTGAGGCTACATTTCTAAGCGGAAGGGGGCGGTAATGAGCAAAATGTACTCTATATGTAAAAGAAGAAGTGTCCAACCAAAATAGCCCAAGTTTTTATTTTTTCATTTTATTTTACAAACTTTAATTTATAATATGCAACATCAAGAAATGATAATAAAAAAACAAGTAAAAAAACAGCGCCAGGGGGTTGTAAACTAAATAAATCAGGGGTCACCAAGGACCAGATGAGTCGCCCGCTGGCCTGTTCTAAAAATAGCTCAAATAGCAGCACTTACCAGTGAGCTGCCTCTATTTTTCAAATTGTATTTATTTACTAGCAAGCTGGTTTCGCTTTGCTCGACATTTTTAATTCTAAGAGAGACAAAACTCAAATAGAATTTGAAAATCAAATACATTTTTTAAAGACTTGGTCTTCACTTGTTTAAATAAATTTATTTATTTTTTTACTTTGCTTCTTATAAATTTCAGAAAGACAATTTTAAAGAAAAGTACAACCTTAAAAATGATTTTAGGATTTTTAAACACATATACCTTTTTACCTTTTCCTGACAATTTAAACCAATGTTCAAGTGTATGTATTGTTTTTATTGTAAATAATAATAAATTGATTTTAATTTAATTCTTCATTTTAGCTTCTGTTTTTTCGACAAAATATATTTGTGAAATATTTCTTCAAACTTATTATGATTAAAATTCAAAAAAAATATTCTGGCAAGTCTAGAAAATCTTTAGAATCAAATTTAAATCTTTTTTCAAAGTCTTTTTAATTTCTTATTAAAAAACAATTAATAATGACTTGTCTTTGTTAGAAATATAGCTTGGTCCAATTTGTTATATATTCTAACAAAATGCAGATTGGACTTTAACCTATTTAAAACATGTCACCAAAATTCTAAAATTAATCTTAATCAGGAAAAATTACTAATGATGTTCCATAAATTATTTTTAAATTTTTTTCAAAAAGATTCAAATTAGCTAGTTTTACTCTTCTTTTTTTCGGTTGAATTTTGAATTTTAAAGAGTCGAAATTGAAGATAAACTATGTTTCAAAATTTAAATTTCATTTTTTCCTGTTTTCTCCTCTTTTAAACCGTTCAATTAAGTGTTTTTTTCATAATTTATTCTCTACAAAAAACTTCCATGAAAGGAAAAAAAATGTACGACGGAATGACGGACAGAAATGCCCATTTTTTTAATATATATAGATTCATTTATTTATTAAAGGTAAATTGAGCAAATTGGCTATTTCTGGCAATTTATTTAAGTGTGTATCAAACTGGTAGCCCTTGGCATTAATCAGTACCCAAGAAGTAACTCTTGCTTTCAAAAAGGTTGGTGAGCCCTGCAATAAAGTAACTAAAATAGAATGCAAAATAAGTGTGATGAAAAATGTTCCAACAAATATTTAAGGGCAGGTTTAGTGAGAGAATATTTTCCAGGCACAGTTCATGGACAAAATATCCTGAAAGAGTTTACAAAAGTTGAGCTAAAGGCCGACTGAAATGAGATGTTCTTATTTAAACGGGGATAGCAGGTCCATTCTATGTGTCATACTTCATCATTTTGCGATATTGCCATATTTTTGCTGAAAGGATTTAGTAGAGAACATCCACGATAAAGTTTGCAACTTTTGGTCGCTAATAAAAAA
Organism: Nerophis ophidion; assembly: GCF_033978795.1. NCBI lineage: Eukaryota > Metazoa > Chordata > Actinopteri > Syngnathiformes > Syngnathidae > Nerophis > Nerophis ophidion. Next base: position 3,877,740 of record NC_084617.1, on the reverse strand, counting down.
GCCTTGCCTGTACCGGAAGTAGCAGACGATGTGGGCGTGACGTCACGGGTTGTGGAGCTCCTCACATCTGAACATTGTTTACAATCATGGCCACCAGCAGCGAGAGCGATTCGGACCGGGAAAGCGAGGATTTCCCCATTAATTTGACCGAGGATGAAAGATTCGTGGATGAGGAAAGTGAGAGTGAAGGACTAGGAAAAAAAAAAGACCATACAGTGGGAGCGATTCAGATGTTATTAAGACAAATTTACTAGGATAATTCTGTAAAATCCCTTCTCTGTTTATTGCGTTACTAGTGTTTTAGTGAGATTATATGGTCGTACCTGTACAACCTGAAGGTCGGCCCCGCACCTTTCTTCAGCACCAGTTGACGGGTGGTTTTGATTGATTGATTGATACTTTTATTAGTAGATTGCACAGTACAGTACATATTCCGTACAATTGACCACTAAATGGTAACACCCGAAGCCTATCACTGCCCTTCGCAAGGGACCCTCTTCGAAACACGATCTTTCGAAATGATCGCTGCATAATACACTGTACTTTGTGTGTGTGGTCCAATCCAACCGCGTTCGCTTGACATCTCTGTTCCATAGTGAAGCTTCACCGTCATCTTTCGGGAATGTAAACAATGAAACACCTGCTGCGTTTGTGTTGCTAAAGGCGTCCGCAATACACCGCTTCCCACCTACAGCTTTCTTCTTTGACGTATCCATTATTCATTGAACAAATTGCAAAAGATTCAGCAACACAAATGTCCAGAATACTGTGGAATTTTGCGATGAAAACAGACGAGTTAATAGCTGGAACAAAATGTCCTGAACAATCCGTGACGTCACGCGCATACGTCATCATACCGAGACGTTCCGCAGGATATTTCGGTGCGAAATTTGAAATTGCAATTTCGTAAACTAAAAAGGCCGTATTGGCATGTGTTGCAATGTTAATATTTCATCATTGATGTATAAACTATCGGTAGTAGTGGCTTTCAGTCGGCTTTTGAGCTAAGGAAAATAAGGACAAGATTTATTACACACCCAATTCTTCCCAAAATTAAAGAAATACAATTTAAAATAATTAATGGAATATACACCCTTCCAGGGATTGTTTGAAACTTAAATTTAACATGGAGGTTGATGGCTGTTATATCTATGTCAATCATCTGTGTGTGGAATGTGAGAGTGTGCATGTGTTTTGGGAAGATATCAGAAATTGGCTGAGAGACAAGGGTGTGGCGATGTCCCCATTCTCTAAAGAGGAGATCACATTTGGTATTTTTGTAAACGTCTGTAACATAATAATGTTTGTCAACTTTATTATGCGCCAGGTTAAATTTTTTCTACATAAATGTCGATTTATGAAAGAAAGGTCTACATTTTCTAATTGTCTTATTGAGTTACAATGATCAATTCAATATTGGAGGATGATTTAGAGCAGTGTTTTTCAACCACCGTGCCGCAGCACACTAGAGTACCATGAGATATTGTTTGGTGTGCCGTGGGAAATTATGTCATTTCACCTAATTGGTTATAAAAACTTGGAGAAGGCATTGGACCGTGTCCCTCGGGAAGTCCTGTGGGGAGTGCTCAGAGAGTATGGGGTACCGGACTGTCTTATTGTGGCGGTCCACTCCCTGTACGATCAGTGCCAGAGCTTGGTCCGCATTGCTGGCAGTAAGTCGGACACGTTTCCAGTGAGGGTTGGACTCCGCCAAGGCTGTCCTTTCTCACCGATTCTGTTCATAACTTTTATGGACAGAATTTCTGGGCGCAGTCAAGGCGTTGAGGGGTTCCAGTTTGGTGGCTGCGGGATTAAGTCTCTGCTTTTTGCAGATGATGTGGTCCTGATGGCTTCATCTGGCCGGGATCTTCAGCTCTCACTGGATCGGTTCGCAGCCGAGTGTGAAGCGACTGGAATGAGAATCAGCACCTCCAAGTCCGAGTCCATGGTTCTCGCCCGGAAAAGGGTGGAGTGCCATCTCCGGGTTGGGGAGGAGACCCTGCCCCAAGTGGAGGAGTTCAAGTACCTAGGAGTCTTGTTCACGAGTGGGGGGAGAGTGGATGGTGAGATCGACAGGCGGATCGGTGCGGCGTCTTCAGTAATGCGGACGTTGTATCGATCCGTTGTGGTGAAGAAGGAGCTGAGCCGGAAGGCAAAGCTCTCAATTTACCGGTCGATCTACGTTCCCATCCTCACCTATGGTCATGAGCTTTGGGTCATGACCGAAAGGATAAGATCACGGGTACAAGCGGCCGAAATGAGTTTGGGTCTCTCCCTCAGAGATAGGGTGAGAAGCTCTGTCATCCGGGAGGAACTCAAAGTAAAGCCGCTGCTCCTCCACATGGAGAGGAGCCAGATGAGGTGGTTCGGGCATCTGGTCAGGATGCCACCCGAACGCCTCCCTAGGGAGGTGTTTAGGGCACGTCCAACCGGTAGGAGGCCACGGGGAAGACCCAGGACACGTTGGGAAGACTATGTCTCCCGGCTGGCCTGGGAACGCCTCGGGATCCCCCGGGAAGAGCTAGACGAAGTGGCTGGGGAGAGGGAAGTCTGGGCGTCCCTGCTTAGGCTGTTGCCCCCATGACCCGACCTCGGATAAGCGGAAGATGATGGATGGTTATAAAAATATTTTTTTCAAATCAATAACCATAATTCGCAAATATTGTGCCGTTGTAGAGTGTCTGTGCTTTCTAGAGCAGTGTTTTTCAACCACTGTGCCGCGGCATAGTAGTGTGCCGTGAGATACAGTCCGGTGTGCCGTGGAAAATTATTTAATTTTACCGATTTGAGTTAAAAATATTTTTTGCAAACCGGTAATTATAGTCTGCAAATTATATGTTGTTGTAGAGCAGGGGTAGGGAACTTTTGGCTTTAGAGCCAGATGTGGCTCTTTTGATGACTACATCTGGCTCTCAGATAGCTGATATTGCATAACAGTAAATAACAAATAATTCCGCTGGCAATCACAGTTTCAAAAATAACGTTCAAAATATAAAACATTCTCATGCATTTTAATCCATCCATCCGGTTTCTACCGCGCCTGTTCAAGAAGTCGCATTAATGGTGAGAAGTATTTTATTTTTTGTTGGTTAGCTTCAGAATAACCATGTTATTAAAATGAATAAGAGACTTATTATAAATGTTGGTCTCACTTAAAAATGAACGCATTTAGTTGTATTCAGTCTTAAAAAAAATATTATATGGCTCTTACGGAAATACTTTTTAAAATATTTGGCTTGTGTGGCTCTCTCAGTCAAAAAGGTTCCCGGCCACTGTTGTAGAATGTCAGTGCTGCCTAGAGCGAGGCAGAGTAACCGTGTAATACTCTTCCATACCAGTAGGTGGCAGCAGGTAGTTAATTGCTTTTTAGATGTCGGGAACAGCGGGAGGCAGCGTGCAGGTAAAAAGGTATCTAATGCTTGAACCAAAAATAAAGAAAAGGTGAGTGTCACTAAGAAAAGGCATTGAAGATTAGGGAAGGCTATGCAGAACAAAACTGAACTGGCTACAAAGTCAACAAAAACAGAATGCTGGACAACAGCAAAGACTTACTGCGGAGCAAAGATAATGTACATCCGAACATGACATGTCAATCAACAAAGAAGGATAAAAACCACTGAAATATTCTCAATTGCTAAAACAAAGTAGATGCAGGAAATATCGCTCAGAGGAGGACATGAAACTGCTACAGGAAAATACCAAAAAAAAGAGAGAAAAAGCCACCAAAATAGAAGCACGAGACAAGAAGTAAAACACCACACACAGGTAAACTGCAAACAAGTCCAAATAAGTCAGGGTGTGATGTGACAGGTGGTGACAGTACACCTACTTTGAGACAAGAGCTGTAGTCGTGGATGCTTGGTTATGCTTTAAAGTCATATCCAACAATTGTGACAACCACTTTTTACTGTCAACTCATTTTCGTTTTTTAACGATTTCTGCTGGACAGGTAGTGTGCAAAAAATGCGCCTTGGCTCAAAAGGTTGAAAAACACTGATTCAGAGTACAAACCCCGTTTCCATATGAGTTGGGAAATTGTGTTAGATGTAAATATAAACAGAATACAATGATTTGCAAATCCTTTTCAACCCATATTCAGTTGAATATGCTACAAAGACAACATATTTGATGTTCAAACTCATAAACATTTTTTTTGTGTGCAAATAATCATTAACTTTAGTATTTGATGCCGGCAACACGTGACAAAGAAGTTGGGAAAGGTGGCAATAAATACTGATAAAGTTGAGGAATGCTCATCAAACACTTATTTGGAACATCCCACAGGTGTGCAGGCTAATTGGGAACAGGTGGGTGCCATGATTGGGTATAAAAACAGCTTCCATGAAATGCTAAGTAATTCACAAACAAGGATGGGGCGAGGTACACCCCTTTGTCCACAACTGCGTGAGCAAATAGTCAAACAGTTTAAGAACAACCTTTCTCAAAGTGCAATTGCAAGAAATTGAGGGATTTCAACATCTACGGTCTACGCGTACCCCTGGGGGTACTTGAAGGTACGCCAAGGGGTACGTGAGTTAGTTTTTTTAAATGTTAAAAGAGCAACAATTCAAAAATCCATCCATCCATTCATCCATCCATCCATTTTCTTCCGCTTATCCGAGGTCGGGTCGCGGGGGCAACAGCCTAAGCAGGGAAACCCAGACTTCCCTCTCCCCAGCCACTTGGTCTAGCTCTTCCCGGGGGATCCCGAGGCGTTCCCAGGCCAGCCGGGAGACATAGTCTTCCCAACGTGTCCTGGGTCTTCCCCGTGGCCTCCTACCGGTTGGACGTGCCCAAAACACCTCCCGAGGGAGGCGTTCGGGTGGCATCCTGACCAGATGCCCGAACCACCTCATCTGGCTCCTCTCCATGTGGAGGAGCAGCGGCTTTACTTTGAGTTCCTCCCGGATGGCAGAGCTTCTCACCCTATCTCTAAGGGAGAGACCCAAACTCATTTGGGCCGCTTGTACCCGTGATCTTATCCTTTCGGTCATGACCCAAAGCTCATGACCATAGGTGAGGATGGGAACGTAGATCGACCGGTAAATTGAGAGCTTTGCCTTCCGGCTCAGCTCCTTCTTCACCACAACGGATCGATACAACGTCCGCATTACTGAAGACGCCGCACCGATCCGCCTGTCGATCTCACCATCCACTCTTCCCCCAAAAATCCTTTATCTTTATCTTCCCACGTTGGGAAGACTATGTCTCCCAGCTGGCCTGGGAACGCCTCGGGATCCCCCGGGAAGAGCTAGACGAAGTGGCTGGGGAGAGGGAAGTCTGGGTTTCCCTGCTTAGGTTGTTGCCCCCGCGACCCGACCTCGGATAAGCGGAAGAAGATGGATGGATGGATTTATCAATATATTTATTGAATAATACTTCAACAAAATATGAATGTAAGTTCATAAACTGTGAAAATACTGAGTGTTGACAGCTTGATTTTTTTGTGGACATGTTCCAGAAATATGCGATGAGGTGGCGACTTGTCGAGGGTGTGCACCGCCTTCCGCCCGATTGGAGCTGAGATAGGCACCAGCGCCCCCGTGACCCCAAAGGGAATAAGCGGTAGAAAATGGATGGATGGATGTTCCATAAATATTGATGTTAAAGACTTATTTTTTTGTGTAGAAATGTTTAGAATGAAGTTGATGAATCCAGATGGATCTCTATTACAATCCCCAAAGAGGGCACTTTAAGTTAATGATTACTTCTATGTGTAGAATTAATTTATAATTGAATCACTGGTTTATTTTTCAACAAGTTTTTACTTATTTTTATTTATTTTTTTGAAAATAGTTCAAGAAAGACCACTGCAAATGAGCAATATTTTGAACTGTTAGACAATTTCATAAATCAGAAACTGATGACATAGAGTTGATTTTACTTCTTTGTCTCTTTTATTCAACCAAGAACGCTTTGCTCTGATTAGGGGGTACTTGAATTAAAACAATGTTCTCATCACTGAAAAAAGGTTGACAACCACTGCGTTAAATGACGTGTTTTTTTAAGGCTACATGTCAAAGCGGAAGGGGGCGGTAATGAGCAAAGAAGTACTCCATATGAAAAAAGGGGGCGGTAATGAGCAGAGATGTACTCTATATGAAAAAGAAGAAGCCGCCAACCAAAATAGACGGAGGAGACTGAGCAGCGGGTGACGTCACCGAGCAGAAATGGCTGCCACCGGAGTTCTTCCCTTTATAAGAGGGGTAGACCTCAGTGGGAACGACTTTAAAGTAAGATTTTCCACCTCTTTTCCAATGTCTATTGTGGCTTTTGACTGATAGTTCGCTTCGACGTCGAATTAGCGAGTAAACTGAAGGCTGAATCTCACCAAAACATTAGCTTAGCCAACATGTCAGCTGGGCGTTAGCCAGTTGTCTGACATGACTGTTAAGTTAATATTTTAACTAGTTAACTAATTATCTGACATGACTGTTAAGTTAATATTTTAACTAGTTAACTAATTATCTGACATGACTGTTAAGTTAATATTTTAACTAGTTAACTAATTATCTGACATGACTGTTAAGTTAATATTTTAACTAGTTAACTAATTATCTGACATGACTGTTAAGTTAATATTTTAACTAGTTAACTAATTATCTGACATGACTGTTAAGTTAACATTTTAACTAGTTAACTAATCATCTGACATGACTGTTAAGTTAAATATGTTAACTAATTATCTGACATGACTGTTAAGTCAAACATGTTTACCAGTCAACTAATTATCTGACATGACTGTTAAGTCAAACATGTTAACTAGTTAAATAATTATCTGACATGACTGTTAAGTTAAACATGTTAACTAATTATCTGACATGACTGTTAAGTCAAACATGTTTACCAGTCAACTAATTATCTGACATGACTGTTAAGTTAAACATGTTAACTAATTATCTGACATGACTGTTAAGTCAAACATGTTAACTAGTTAAATAATCATCTGACATGACTGTTAAGTTAAACATGTTAACTAATTATCTGACATGACTGTTAAGTCAAACATGTTTACCAGTCAACTAATTATCTGACATGACTGTTAAGTTAAACATGTTAACTAGTTATCTGACATGAATGGTAAGTTAAACATGTTAACTAGTTATCAGACATGAATGTTACGTTGAACATGTTAACTAGTTATCTGACATGACTGTTAAGTCAAACATGTTAACTAGTTAGTCAGTTATCTGACATGACTGTTAAGTTAAACATGTTAACTAGTTAACCAGTTATCTTTCATGACTGTTAAGTTAAACATTTTAACTAGTTAACCAGTTATCTGACATGACTGTTAGGTCAAACATGTTTACTAGTGGTCTGACATGACTTAAGTTAAAAACATTAACTAGTTAACTAGTTATTTGACATGACTTAAGTCAAACATGTTAACTAGTTATCTGACATGACTGTTAAGTTAAACATGTTAACTAGTTCTCTGACACTAATGTTACGTTGAACATGTTAACTAGTTATCTGACATGACTGTTAAGTCAAACATGTTAACTAGTTATCTGACATGAATGGTAAGTTAAACATGTTAACTAGTTATCTGACATGAATGTTACGTTGAACATGTTAACTAGTTATCTGACATGACTGTTAAGTCAAACATGTTAACTAATTAGTCAGTTATCTGACATGACTGTTAAGTCAAACATGTTAACTAGTTAGTCAGTTATCTGATATGACTGTTAAGTTAAACATGTTAACCAGTTATCTGACATCAATCAATGATTATTTATATAGCCCTAAATCACTAGTGTCTCAAAGGGCTGCACAAACCACAAGGACATCCTCGGTAGAGCCCACATAAGGGCAAGGAAAAACTCACACCCAGTGGGACGTCAACAATGATGACTATGAGAAACCTCAGAGAGGACCGCATATGTGGGCAACCCCCCCCCCCCTCTAGGGGACCGAAAGCAATGGATGTCGAGCGGGTCTAACATAATACTGTGAAAGTCCAATCCATAGTGGATCCAACACACCCGTGAGAGTCCAGTCCAAAGCAGATCCAACACAGTAGCGAGAGTTCTGTCCAAAGTGAAGCAAACAGGAAACCATCCCAAGTGGAGGCGAATCAGCAGCGCAGAGATGTCCCCAACCGATACACAGGCGAGCGGTCCATCCTGGGTCCCGACTCTGGACGCGCGGTCCATTCTGGGTCCCGACTCTGGACAGCCAGTACTTCCTCCATGGCCACCGGACCGGACCCCCTCCGCAAGGGAGGAGGGACATAGGAGAAAAAGAAAAGAAACGGCAGATCAACTGGTCTAAAAAGAGGGTCTATTTAAAGGCTAGAGTATACAAATGAGTTTTAAGGTGAGACTTAAATGCTTCTACTGAGGTAGCATCTCAAACTGTTACCGGGAGGGCATTCCAGAGTACTGGAGCCCGAACGGAAAACGCTCAATAGCCCGCAGACTTTTTTTGGGCTCTGGGAATCACTAATAAGCCGGAGTCTTTTGAAGGCAGATTTCTTGCCGGGACATATGGTACAATACAATCGGCAAGAAAGGATGGAGCTAGACCGTGTAGTATTTTATACGTAAGTAGTAAAACCTTAAAGTCACATCTTAAGTGCACAGGAAGCCAGTGCAGGTGAGCCAGTATAGGTATATATGTATGTATATATGTATATAAAGGTATATACAGTATAGGTGTATATGTATGTATGTATGTATATATATAAAGGTATATACAGTACAGGTATATATGTATGTATATATGTATATAAAGGTATATACAGTATAGGTATATATGTATGTATATATGTATATAAAGGTATATACAGTACAGGCGTAATATGATCAAATTTTCTTGTTCTTGTCAAAAGTTTAGCAGACGCATTTTGTACCAACTGTAATCTTTTAATGCTAGACATGGGGAGACCCGAAAATAATACGTTACAGTAATGACTGTAAAGTCAAACATGTTAGCCAGTTATCTGACATGACTGATGTTAGCCAGTTTTCCAGATATCTGACATGACTGTAAAGTCGAACATGTTAGCCAATTATCCAGATATCTGACATGAAGCAGCACTGTAAAGTCAAACATGTTAGCCAGTTATCCAGATATTGGACATGAATATGAAGTTAAACATGTTAGCCAGTTATCCAGATATTGGACATGAATATGAAGTCAAACATGTTAGCCAGTTATCCAGATATTGGACATGAATATGAAGTTAAACATGTTAGCCAGTTATCCAGATATTGGACATGACTATAAACCATGGCCTCAAATTTGGAGATGCTGATCCTCATTCCAGCCGCTGAACACTCTGCTGCGAACCGATCCAGTGAGAGTTGAAGGTCATGAACCGATGGTGCCATCAGGACCACATCATTTGCAAACAGCAGTGACGCAACCTTTAGCCCCCCCCCGAGACGTATACCCTCTCCGCCATGGTCACCACTCTGCTTGGAAATCCTGTATATGAAAATCACAAACAGGGTAGGTGACAGAGCGCAACCCTGGCGGAGACCAACCCCCACTGGAAATAAATCCGACCTGTATCCAAGTCCCCGGACACAACTCTCGCTTTGGTTGTACCGAGATTGGATAACCTTCAGCAGAGTCCCCCTCAGCACCTCCCACTGGATCTCCCGGTCATACGCCTTCTCCAAATCCTTGGATATCCAAGACCTTGGATAAGCGGAAGAAAATAAATGCATCAGATATGTCAAATTTAAATTTCATGTTAGCCTTAAATAATATGATATTAAAGCTGTGGGTTTGAGTTTGCAAGTTGACTACGTTGTACAAGTTACTTGTTGTCTATCATCGGTCAATTTCAGGTAGACTAACATTATCATATCATCTTTTAGGAGCTTTAGTTATTTAATTGGTAAATAGATTATACATGTATAGAGCTTTTCTACCTTCGAGATACTCAAAGCGCTTTGACACTATTTCCACATTGACACACACATTCACACACTTGTGGCACTAACCACGACCCATCAGGAGCAAGGGTGAACTGTCTTGCCCAAGGACACAACAAACGTGACTAGGACGGCAGAAGGTGGGCTCGAACCTAGAATCCTCAAGTGTATGACACGGCCGCTTTATTACCCGAGCCACATCGTTCCAGTTAACCTATCGGCTTCTGTGTTGGAAGAAGGCATTGAATTAGTCCATCCTGATATGTTCATTTGTACATATCTCAACATATTTGCTTCCTCTGTGTCTTTCAGGGTGGGTATTTCCCAGAACATGTCAAATCCATGAGCAGCTTGCGATGGCTCAAACTGAACAGGACAGGGCTGTGTTACCTCCCAGAGGAGCTTTCCTCTCTACAAAAGCTGGTGAGAACTTAGAAGATCAAATGTAACATTTGTGTAGTTTTTTTAATCCAGTGTTTTTAATGGGAAACTGCACTTTGTTGGAAGTTTATCTATCAAATCTTTTCACCAGAAAAGAACATGTATGTCTTTCCCTTTTTTTGCAGACTTCATGGCAACAACTACTACTATTACTAATCATTGCAGACTTCATGACAACTACTACTGTTACTAATCATTGCAGACTTCATGACAACTACTACTATTACTAATCATTGCAGACTTCATGACAACTACTACTGTTACTAATCATTGCAGACTTCATGACAACAACTACTACTGTTACTAATCATTGCAGACTTCATGACAACTACTACTGTTACTAATCATTGCAGACTTCATGACAACAATTACTACTGTTACTAATCATTGCAGACTTCATGACAACAACTACTATTACTAATCATTGCAGACTTCATGACAACTACTACTGTTACTAATCATTGCAGACTTCATGACAACAATTACTACTGTTACTAATCATTGCAGACTTCATGACAACAACTACTACTGTTAGTAATCATTGCAGACTTCATGACAACTACTACTGTTACTAATCATTGCAGACTTCATGACAACAACTACTGTTACTAATCATTGCAGACTTCATGACAACAACTACTACTATTACTAATCATTGCAGACTTCATGACAACTACTACTGTTACTAATCATTGCAGACTTCATGACAACAACTACTACTATTACTAATCATTGCAGACTTCATGACAACTACTACTACTATTACTAATCATTGCAGACTTCATGACAACAACTACTGTTACTAATCATTGCAGACTTCATGACAACAACTACTACTATTACTAATCATTGCAGACTTCATGACAACTACTACTGTTACTAATCATTGCAGACTTTATGACAACTACTACTGTTTTTAATCATTGCAGACTTCATGACAACGACTGTTACTAATCATTGCAAACTTCATGACAACTACTACTGTTACTAATCATTGCAAACTTCATGACAACTACTACTGTTACTAATCATTGCAGACTTCATGACAACTACTACTGTTTTTAATCATTGCAAACTTCATGACAACTACTACTGTTACTAATCATTGCAGACTTCATGACAACTACTACTGTTTTTAATCATTGCAGACTTCATGACAACAACTACTACTGTTACTAATCATTGTAGACTTTATGACAACTACTACTGTTTTTAATCATTGCAGACTTCATGACAACTACTACTGTTACTAATCATTGCAGACTTCATGAAAACTACTACTGTTTTTAATCATTGCAGACTTCATGACAACAACTACTACTGTTACTAATCATTGTAGACTTTATGACAACTACTACTGTTTTTAATCATTGCAGACTTCATGACAACTACTACTGTTACTAATCATTGCAGACTTCATGACAACTACTACTGTTACTAATCATTGCAGACTTCATGACAACAACTACTACTGTTACTAATCATTGTAGACTTTATGACAACTACTACTGTTTTTAATCATTGCGGACTTCATGACAACTACTACTGTTACTAATCATTGCAGACTTCATGACAACTACTACTGTTACTAATCATTGCAAACTTCATGACAACTACTACTACTATTACTAATCATTGCAGACTTCATGACAACAACTACTACTCTTACTAATCATTGCAGACTTCATGACATCTACTACTGTTACTAATCATTGCAGACTTCATGACAACTACTACTGTTACTAATCATTGCAGACTTCATGACAACTACTACTGTTACTAATCATTGCAGACTTCATGACAACTACTACTGTTACTAATCATTGCAGACTTCATGACAACTACTACTGTTACTAATCATTGCAGACTTCATGACAACTAGTACTGTTACTAATCATTGCAGACTTCATGACAACTACTACTACTGTTACTAATCATTGCAGACTTCATGACAACTACTACTGTTACTAATCATTGCAGACTTCATGACAACTACTACTGTTTTTAATCATTGCAAACTTCATGACAACTACTACTGTTACTAATCATTGCAGACTTCATGACAACTACTACTGTTTTTAATCATTGCAGACTTCATGACAACAACTACTACTGTTACTAATCATTGCAGACTTCATGACAACTACTACTACTGTTACTAATCATTGCAGACTTCATGACAACAACTACTACTATTACTAATTATTGCAGACTTCATGACAACAACTACTACCGTTACTAATCATTGCAGACTTCATGACAACAATTACTACTGTTACTAATCATTGCAGACTTCATGACAACAATTACTACTGTTACTAATCATTGCAGACTTCATGACAACTACTACTACATTACTAATTATTGAAAACTTTATGACAACTACTACTGTTACTAATCATTGCAGACTTTATGACAACTACTACTGTTACTAATCATTGCAGACTTCATGAGAGCCAACGACGACTACTTTGGTACAAATGACGAACCAGAGCCTTATATTTTTGAGCCTGAATATACGGAGGATAAGCTATAAGTTTTAAAAAGCTGAGTGATAAGCAGATCCAGCAAATAGCACAATTGCTAAGTGCTAAACGAGAAATACAAACTACAAACATTTTAAAACAATCACTTACTGTACAGTCTCTGACTGGGATGATTGTATCCTCCCGTTTCGAAGAAGAATTACCAGTAATCCTAAAATTCATGCAGCTAAAAGAAGAAAAAAAGGAGGGTGAAAACGAGCAACTTTTTGTGTCTTTCACTCCATCGCTGAGGTTGATTGTCAAAGTAGATCAACTTCTTAGTGTATCGCCACAACGTTCTACCATACACCTGAGAGGCATGATTTATAATCTAGAATTAACTTTTATCAATTTAAATGCTATGCAGGAGCTCCCGTATTTTCCGGACTATATAGTGCACCAGTCTAAAAGCCACCACCACTAAATTTTACAGAGAGAAAAAAAATATTTTCATATATTAGCCGCAGATATACAGTATACGTTGTGAAATGAGGTATTTACACAGAATTTTTTTGTAAATGTTTATTTACATACCTTAATCAGGGTATCCGCATGGTCTTAAAAAGTCTTACATACAATAAATGCAGAGACCCTGTTAATTGTTTCTAAACGGTGTCTCTAACATGGCAGTAAAACTGCAGATCAAACAAAATATAAGTCATCGTCATGGACCCACCAGCTGCGGAAGCTAGCTTTCCAATCAGTAAAACGGACTCAATAACTCCACGTGACATCTTGATGAATTTGCTGGTGAATTTGTGAAACTGAAACGATACAAAAAGAATGCCGTTATAAAGTAATAATACCAACCCAGACACTCGTAAACAGGTTAGCACATTAGCCAATGTTAACGACCCTAGATTCATATCATTATGAAAACACGTACAAATGTTTGAAAGCATTTTTACAGATACAACACATGGGAAGGTTAAATAAGTATAAATTGTTTTACTTATACTGTAAACCTTACAAACGTTGCTTGGAGTGATGAATTAGGAATCCGTACAAGTAGAAGACCAAATGGGACTTAAACTTCCAGATCAAAGGAATTTGCATTCACTCAGCAGCACCCGCAGTGAGAGAACTCGTCCAAAAGATAGCGCCATAGCACAAACAACAACACACCATTTAAGTGTATTTGTTTTAATGAAATCTTTCAGCGAAGGAAACACTTTAAATTAGCTGCACCATTTTATAAGCCGCAGGGTTCAAAGCGTAGGAAAAAAGTAGCGGCTTATAGTCTGTCATTTCCAGTAGTTATCTAGCCAAAAGTAGTTCTTCTGCGTTAGCACCAATAATAACCAAATCGCTAATACTTGGTCATGATGCAGGTTCCAACCTGTAAATTGAGTATTGTTGGCGGTTGTTAGATGTTTTTTTGTAGAAGACTTCACGGGCTCAATAAATTACTCCCATTACTATCGTACTTGCTGTATATTACACATTAGAATGCATAGAAAAAGAAAACGAGGTGTTTACTTGTCTTACATAGGGATTGTGAATGATAAACAAAAATCCAAAAAAGTGCAGTTCCTCTTTAAGGGAAATTGCAGCATGTTGGTGTAATCATTGTGGTACCCTCTGACCTACTATATGCGTATTGTCTGTCATGGCCCATTGCATAACAATGTTCCTCAAAACATACTCGTTTGTACATTCAAATTGCATCAACTGATTTCCTTGTTAAAAAGTAATCTGGGTAATTGTTTTGCTTAAATGGTCCTCATCTCTAAAAGGATTATCTTGGCCAGCTGTGTGAGTGTTTTGTTTACTCTTACATCACGTGGGTAAATAAGATTAGTTTGCTTTTTTAACTAACACTCACTGTTTTGGGCAAATTTTAGTGGTTACCTAATTTAGCTTGAAATGTCCTGTAAAAGTCACAAGTGCAAATATTATTATTCCCAATTTGGTGTTGAATTTATATCACTTTTTAAGTAAAGGATTAAATTAGTGTTTTTTTTTTCTTCTACAGGAGCATCTTTCAGTGAGCCACAACAGCTTGACCACATTGCACGGGGAGCTGTCCAGTTTGCCAAACCTGAGGGTAAATAACAAGCATATGGACACAATACTTTATAGTCTTACACAAACTGTTCTGGGGCGCCACTCAACTTGTAGTTAAACTTTTTCACAATAGAAATAATACATTGTGTAATTACTCGAGTGGAGGAATAGTACCAAAGGCAAATTGACCTAATGCATACATTCTTAAAATTCAGATGAAAGTGTATGTTCATTGCACAAAAAATAAATATTTAAAATGTATTTCCCATGAATTCATTTTAGTACAAAACATGCATCAAGAATAAAGAAGTATAACATTGTTTCACATAAATAAAAAAGTGTGGAGAAAAATGTTTAATGGGAGGGCCTCCAAATAAAATTCTGCCATTTTAGCCTGTGCCCTGGGGATCAACCATTTAATGTTTTGCATCACAAAGACAGCACAAACCCTGGCTTCCACCTGTTTGGCCTGCTACCATCAGGCAGGCGCTACAGGTGCATCAGAGCCAGAACAAACAGGTTCAGAGACAGCTTCTTTCCCAGAGCTGTCACCATCTTGAACTCTTAACAATATCCTACCTTAATACCTTACTGTGCAATACGAGTGCATTACGTCCGACACTGATTGTTATTTATTACTCCAGTACTCTTTTCTTGCTCTGTATATTGTACAGTATTGTGTATTTCTATAGTGTTTTGTATATTGTACAGGATTGCTTATCATTTGTATTGGATAGTCGACTGTTCATTTCAATTGTTAGTTTTAAATGCTATGCAGGAGCTCCCGTATTTTCCGGACTATAGAGTGCACCAGTCTAAAAGCCACACCCACTAAATTTTACAGAGAAAAACAAATATTTTCATATAATAGCAGCAGATATAAACGTTGTGAAATGAGATATTTACACAGAAATATTTTATAAATGTTTATTTACATACCTTAATCAGGGTATCCGCATGGTTTTAAAAAGTCTTACATACAGTAAATGCAGAGACCCTGTTAATTGTTTCTAAACGGTGTCTGTAACATGGCAGTATTTATATTTACCCCATATTTGTTCCCACCACCGCACCTTAAGCTGGAGTCCTTAATCTCGTTATATGCAAATATAATGACAATAAAGTCCATTCTATTCTATTCTATTCTTCTATTTAGGGAAGTTTGATTTTAATATAGTATAAATTCCCTAAATATACTTCTGTTTGTGTAGGCTGTGGTTGCACGTGCCAACAACCTAAAAAACTCTGGAGTCCCCGATGACATCTTTGAGCTTGAGGACCTGTCTGTGCTGGTATGCACATTTTTGTCAGAATTTCAACCTCCTATGATCTTTTAATGACACTTTTGAATGACTCACACATTCTGCTCCTGCAGGATTTGAGCTACAATCAGCTGACAGAGATCCCCAGGGACCTTGAGAACAGCCGGAACATGCTGGTGCTCAATCTGAGCCACAATGGCATCGATTTAATTCCCAACCAGCTGTTCATTAACCTGACAGACCTGCTGTATCTGGACCTCAGTGACAACAAGCTGGACAGCCTGCCTCCCCAGATGAGACGCCTGGTCCACTTGCAGACCCTCATCCTAAATAACAACCCACTGATGCATGCCCAGTTGCGGTAAGTATGGAGCAACTTTACCCTAAACAGGGCTCAATAGGACATGTGATTTTGCAAAGCATTGTTTACATGGCCGTAGTGTGTTCGCTGTACTGTGAGAGAGGAAGCAACAAACTGGATAAAAGCGAAGTGAATTGTATTTATATAGTGCTTTTCTCTCGTGACTCAAAGCGCTTTACATAGTGAAACCCAATATCTAAGTTAGATTTAAACCAGTGTGGGTGGCACTGGGAGCAGGTGGGTAAAGTGTCTTGCCCAAGGACACAATGGAAGTTACTAGGATGGTGGAAGGGGGGATCGAACCTAGAACTCTCAAGTTCCTGGCACGGCCACTCTACCAACCGAGCTATACCGCCCCAAAAATGGATCGTATTAGCAATTATTATATAATGCAGCCGTTTGAGACACTTGTGATTTAGGGCTATATAAATAAACATTGATTGATTAAAAAATCAAAGGACCTTATCTAGACAAACTGGATCCTATTCCAAAGGCCCCTTCAAGAAATAAGTAAAATTGGTGGAATTGATCGGTATGAGCACATTCAATGAACAAAAGCAGGTTCATAAATAGGTTTTCCCTGGGAAAAAAAGCACAAGGCCATTATTACTTTTAAAATATGGTGCTTGTTTTCCGACAAGAATATTCATTCATTTTCATGCTTACCCATGACTAAAAGTAGACAGACACCACAGCCTATGAAATGTTACGTGTAAAACAGAATAACACATGCTTTGATTCAAACTTAGCAATTGTAAAACTGCCATGAACACACCAACATGTGTCGGTTGATGGCATTAAAAGTGATCTTTAGTAGCCCTTTTTTTTTTTAGCTCACTAAACCGATTTCCTTGGATTTGCTTCCACACTGGAAATGAGAAAAATCTCTCCAAATACTTTTCTTATTTGAACAATTGTGGCAGTTAATGATACAACACGGTCGCACCATGTTTGGAATTGTTTAAGAAAAGAATTAGACTTCAGGACAAAGTATTGCACACAGGCACATAAATAAGCTATTAAAATGCCCACAAAACCGTTTACTATGTCACTTTTTAAAGCCCTGAAGTCAATTTCTGAAATGTGTACATCATTAAATCCTCACTCCTTTGCAAAAGGGAATAGGGAAACAGACTTATAACACATGACATTATGCATGTATTGTACCCACTTATACAGTGCCATGCCTATTAGTCCCATTGTAAAACAATTCCTTGTGGTTATTCCTGCATGTGAGCAGCCAGTTGCCTGCCATGGTTGCGCTACAAACTCTCCACCTGAGGAATACCCAGAGAACACAGAGCAACATGCCCACAAGCCTGGAAGGTCTCCTGCAGTTGGCAGGTAGTGCACTTAAAATGTGGAAAAGCTTCAGATTTGGTGTTCTAGCCACTAACTTTCCTTCGGTGTCCCCTACAGATGTTGACCTGTCCTGTAATGACCTGACTCGGGTACCTGAGTGCCTCTACACACTGGGAAATTTGAAAAGACTCAACCTGAGTAGTAATCAAATCTCCGAACTGTCGCTGTGCATTGACCAGTGGACCCAACTTGAGACACTCAACCTTAGCCGGAACCAGCTCACCTCATTGCCTGTAAGGCATGACCTAAATATAAAATACATTTCATCTTATAGCTCAAATAACAAGATAAATTGCTTTATCATTTTTCTTCCAGTCGGCAATCTGTAAACTGCCGAAACTGAAAAAGCTGTATGTGAACTCCAACAAACTGGACTTTGACGGGGTGCCACCTGGTGTGGGCAAGCTATCCAATCTCATTGAGTTTATGGCTGCCAACAACAACCTGGAGCTCATCCCTGAGGGACTCTGTAGGTAAGTAGTAACTGACCTATGTTGGTATTTTATGCGGTACACACGCCATTTAATCACGACACGTTTATATTCACCCAAGTGTTTGCTTTGGTTCTGTTTTGCAGGTGTGGCAACCTGAAGAAGCTAGTGCTGAACAAAAACCGCCTAGTGACACTGCCAGAGGCCATTCATTTCTTGACCGACTTAGAGGTATGATGCATAGCTCACGAGAAGGCTACCGTATTTTCTGGGCTGTATAGCGCACCTGTATTTTAGTTGAATCCATCAAGTTTTAGAATAATTTATACATTTTTTTTACATACCTATATTCGCCAGACCTGACAATAAGCCACAGGTATATACCGTTGTGAAAGGTTTTTGTAAATGTTTATTTATATACCTTAATTGTTTCCAAACGGTGCCTATCGCACAGCTGATCAAACAGTCATGGACCCACTGGCTGCAGAAATTATCTCTCCTATCAGCTACACAGACTCTAACTCCACGGTGACGTTTTGGTGCATTTACAAAACTGAACCAATACATAAAGAATGCCATTGGGAGTGAATAATGCTAACACAGACACTTGTAAACGTGTTAGCATATTCGCTAATGCTGGCCACGCTATATTGATTATATCACAATGGCACATACAAATAATTATGCATGAAAGCACTCCTACAGCCATCACACATTTGGGGGGGTTAAGTATGAAATAATTGTTTTAGTTATATTGTAAAACCTACCAACGTTGCTTGGAGTGATGATTAAAGAATCCTTTCAAACAAACGCTACGGACAAATAGTCGACCAAATGGGATTTCAAACAGTAACAAACCCTTTCAGTGTCTGTTGGTGTTATTTAAAAACTTTGCTGAATACAAAACATTATGGCCGTTAGCAATGAAAAATCCATAAATTAGCCTCTTTTTTTTATTAGCCCCAGGGTTCAAAGCATAAGACAAAAGTAGCAGCTTATATTCAAGCACTGCAGTCCCTTATATCTTTGATAGAGGTGTTAAATTATTGCGTTGATTGGGATTGATTAATTGCAGCCGTATTTAGCGTGTCACATTTTTTTAATTGTTACTTTACGTACAGCAAGTAATTGTTGCTGTGACACTTTTTATAAGTAATGCATCCATTTCAATTGTTTATTACTTGATGCACTAATTTGTTACATGTTATTTATACAAAAAAGTGCACTAACCGCATTTTTTAATAACTTTTGCAATATATAAGAAGTTATTACAAAATGCATTCCAGAATTGGAATAAAATGCGACTGAAAATTACAAAATGTGGCGTTATGAGATGAAAATGTAATAATTATTACATAATACGTCGTTACAAGGTATTTGTTTACCATCTAAGCAGTTTAACTGCGGAGTCGCGTTGCAGCCTCAGCTAACGTCAGCAGCAAATATGTTTAGCAAGACATACAATTAGCTCTTCACCTAACTGAACTGAAGAACCCCCCGGGCACAAGACCTCTATATCAGCATTTTTAGGACTTAAAGCCTATGAAGAAGAAATAAGAGACATGTCAGCATAGCCTGTTTGTCCTTCGTAGCCATTGTGGAGAATGCATATATTTTTCAGAGTTCTTTCTTTAGTCATATTCATGTTTAAAGCAGCTAATATTTTCCCATGTGTACTCTTTTTGCTTGTATTCTATGTCCGCAAGTAAACTGTGCTTTACCTTGAAGGGGTTGGAATGTGGGAGTATAGCATACTCACTTTTACCTTATCAGTATTAGAACAATGAGGCTGTATTCCTTTCTGGGCAGGTTCGCGGGCTGTTTTCTTATTCAATAAGTTTTCCTTTTCTGTTTGGCTTTCAAACCGCTTCTAGATGCCGCTATTAACGGACTGTAGGACTGGTCTCCTAAAGCTTTAGTAAAACTTGATAATATTCCTATTCTGTCTTTATGGTCCTTCTTACTCTGCATATATGTCATCTGAGAAAACTTGGGATTGACCCGTGACTTGTATTCCCTGAGAGGAAGGCTGGTCAGACGCAAAAATATGATGAACAATTATATTTTTGATGTTCTACTTTAACTTGCAGCACTGTGATTGATGGTTGTGTTTAATTGTTCTCTTATTATCTGAAGCAGAAAAAGCATCAATTTCAATGTTCAATATGTGCTCGTGTATTTCTCAGAAAGTTTTATTTTTTTATTTTTTTTCGATGTGTTAATAACGTCAGCAATTTTATATGCACCTGATATTTTATTTCAGTAAATGGGAAAGGCTGCATTCTCTTCAATTCTGTTAAACAATTGCTTCATGGAGCCTCTTTTTTTTTTGGTTATTAATATTTAGATCCGCTACAATAATGCATTTAAATGAAAAAAGTCTAGGACTTTTTTTTTTAAATATATATATATATATATATATATATATATATATATATATATATATATATATATATATATATAATTTTATTTTTTATTTTTTAGGTGGGATTAAAAATATAGATTAATTAATTTTGATCTGTAATTATTTAATCACACTTTTTTTTTCTTGTTTTTAAAAAGTTTGACAGCACTCCTATTTCCTGTTTCTTTGTAGATTCTGGATGTGCGTGAGAACCCCAACCTGGTGATGCCTCCCAAACCAGTAGACAGAGCAACAGAGTGGTACAACATTGACTTCTCCCTTCCAAACCAGTTGCGACTAGCTGGGGCCTCGCCTGCCACTGTCGCCGCTGCTGGAGGAGGCGAGTGCTTCTGCACAAAATGCACTTTAGTTCGACACATTCACAGCCAACTAGCCTATTTACTCACTGCAACCTTCCATGGGTTTATTGGTACTTGTGTGTGCAGGGGCCAGCCCCAGAGATCCCCTGGCGAGAAAGATGAGGCTAAGAAGGAGAAAGGACTGTTCTCAGGATGATCAGGCCCAGCAGGTGTTGAAGGGCATGAGTGATGTTGCACAGGAAAAGAAGAACATGGAGGTGAGTAACGGAGTTATGTTTGAACTAGGGCTGGGCGATATGGCCTTTTATCAATATCTCGATATTTTTATGCCATGTCACGATACACCATATATATACATATATATATACATTTTTTTCCTTAGCCTTGAATGAACACTTGATACATATAATCACACCAGTCCTGTATGATGATTATGTGTCTACATTAAAACATTCTTGTTCATACTTCATTAATTTATGCTAATTTAAAACTTTCATGCAGAAAGGGAAACCACAAATAAGTCAATTTAGCAAAAGTGTGTTTATTAAGCAGTGGCACGAACATTCATGTCATTTCCAAAACAGAAAGTACAAGATAGTCAGAGACATTTTAAAACAAGCTATTAGTGCACTTTTGTGCATGATGTCACTAAGATGACTTATCAAAACAACACGAAATTAAAGTACACTTTTTGTACAGAACACCACTACAATACCGTATTTTTCCGCACTATATGGCGCATCTAAAAACCTCAAATTTTCTGGAAAGCTGACAGTGCGCCTTATAATCCGGTGCGCCTTGTATATGGACCAATATTGAGCCACAACAGGTCTCGCAACTACGGTAAGCAGCCACCAACTTCATTTTCCCCCTTAGAAGAAGAAGTGCGCTTCTTCTTCTACGATAAGCAGCCCCCGACTTAATTTTCCCCCGAAGAAGAAGTGCGCTTTTTCTTCTACGATAAGCAGCCGCCGATCTTATTTTCCCTCGTAGAAGAAGCACGCGGTGCATGCTGGGATATATGACTGCGGGAGGCGTGCCGTTTCTATGTGTTTATGTAAAGACCCCAAAATGGCTCCTATTAAGAGACACGCTTGCTACGTTTAAAGTCAAGGTGATCAGTCACACAGTAGAACACGGGAATAGAGCAGCAGCGAGAGAATTTAATATTAACAGCAGCGACACTGACTCGCTTAATGACGACTTCGACGGATGCCGTATTTGCCCAACTTTTTAATTCGGACACTGAAGAAGCAGAATTTGAGGGATTCGTGGATGAGGAATAACTTAATAAAGTGAGCTTTGCATGTTTATTTTGTGTCTTGTGTTGTGTGACATTATCGTTTGAGGAACGTTGAGTTATTGATATATTATTGCTTTGCACTATTTCGAGTGTTACTATATTGTGATTGCACTAACGTTTGATTTACCGTAACAGTATCAGACTGTTTTGTACGTGTTTATTGAAGCGGGTAAAATAATAAAACAGCTGTTTATTAATTTTGGGAGTGAACGGAGTTGTCAGAACGCTGGTTTGTAATCTATTAGTAAAGTTTGACTGACCTTTCTGACTGTTTTGTTGACATTCTCTTTTGCGCAGCTCTATTTAAAGGATGCATAACGTAACCGCAGCCTCTACTGTAGCATCTATTCTATGCGCCCTATAATGCCGTGCGCCTTATAGAAGAACAAAGTTTTAAAATAGGCCATTCATTGAAGGTGCGCCTTATAGTGCGGAAAATACGGTAGTTTAAAACAAAGTGCACTTTTGTGCATGATGTCACACAAGATATTTCAATTACTGTTAAATAAAAATGAGCTGCATAATCGGAAATCAAATACTGTATGTCCTTCGCTGTGTAGTAGGTTCCTGCAGACATTATCTCCTTCTGTTGTTGACTTTATTTTTCATACAGTGTTCATGTGGAAATGGTTGCTTGGGCATTTTGTGGGTGTAGCACCGAACAGAGATGTTGACATGTGGAGTTTCAAGCACTCCTTATTTTCTAGCGGGTGACTTTTCAAATGATGCTACAAATTAGCAGTGGTGCTACTTTTTGTAGCAACGCTTTTTGCCGCATACCTGACATACTACGGTTGTCTGTTCAACATCTTCCCACTTGAAGCCAAACCACCGCCAGACGATGGACTCCCTGCTGTTTTTCTTGGGAATTAATTATTCCTTCATTTGTTACCAGATTTGCACCATCTTTCTCTCATATTACCACTCGCACCACAGCTAACGTTACCCATGCCGCTACCTATAGACATCTCATAAGATGTCTATGCCGCTACCCGTCTGCTCCGCGAGGGGGAATGACGTTGCATGCACGACAGTATGTGACGTATGTAGAAGGTGCGCTTGTTTGATGTCTCTGTGAGAAGGAAAGACAAGAAAGAGTGAGAAGGGCCTGTAGTTTAAAGCCCGCAGCTAAAAGCAACTGCATGAAAATGTATACTCCAATATCACCATATAGTCATTTTCTATATCGTACGGAGACAAACCCGTTACAATAATAATAGGTTACAATAATAAATATGGCAGTGCCATGTTAGTATTTTTTTCTATAACTTAAATAAATAAATGATAAATGGGTTGTACTTGTATAGCGCTTTTCTACCTTGAAGGTACTCAAAGCGCTTTAACACTACTTCCACATTTACCCATTCACACACACATTCACACACTGATGGAGGGAGCTGCCATGCAAGGCGCCAACCAGCACCCATCAGGAGCAAGGGTGAAGTGTTTTGCTCAGGACACAACGGGCGTGACGAGGTTGGTACTAGGCGGGGATTGAACCAGGGACGCTCGGGTTGCGCACAGCCACTCTTCCACTGCGCCACGCCATCCTTGAGTTGATTTATTTTGGAAAACCTTGTTACATTGTTTAATGCATCCAGCGGGGCATCACAACAAAATTAGGCATAATAATGTGTTCATTCCCAGCCCTAGTTTCAACAGGAAATGAGAAGTGGTATTCAAGAGGCCTGGGCTGATAACACATTTTGCAGTGCAACAAATTGTCAGCATTATTTTGAAACCAATTTAAGCACTGATGTAATAATAATTCAAGTAATCCTTTCAAATGAAATAAACATGTATTCAGTGTTTTACTATTGTAATTGGAACGTCAATAACTTTTGATTAAACCAAATAAGTACCAGTAATACAAATAAAATGGACTTTCTCTGTTGGCAAAAATGTTATAAATAAATATCAAACACCTTGAAATGCTGTACTTTCTCCAGTTAGAAAAAACTGGGTTGGATGTTTTCTTTGCCATCACTTTCCAACGGGTTCGGCATACCAGCTCGTTCATCCCTGTTGGTGGGCTCATTTTTCTCATTCTATTTTAAACCGATATATTGCCACCCAGAGACATTTGGACTTTCTTCCTCTTAATGTGGGTTACTTGCTGTACTTCTCATGAGCAAGTAGCAACTGGAGGGTAGCAAGCCTCTTTCAATCCAATCCAATCCACTTTATTTATATAGCACATTTAAACAACAATAACGTTTCCAAAGTGCTGCACAGCCATGTTAAAAACAATATTATGCTCCACCAATGACTGAATAAAACACAAAAAATAATAAAAATAAAACCAATAAAAACAATATAAAAACAAATATGATTAAAAACTATTTTAATCATATCTCCGCGCATCCTGAGTGTGAAAGATAGCAGACCTGCCTCCAACCACCGAAAAAAAGATTGGGGATGACAGAGTTGACGCTGTTCATTTTATTCTGCTATCAAACACACTCAGGTGCTGAAAATGTTGCATTGAGTGGACCCTCTACACCCTGTTGAAAAGCAAGAGACAAAGAAAAAAAAACACACCAATGTGCTAATTTTATTGATGCCGGAAAAGTTGTCAAGATCATCTTAATTTATCGTTTGATTATTGGATTTATTGTGGGCCCAGTGTTCCGTGACCAGAGAAGTATATAGAATGAATAAATACTAGAAATGGGAGTCATCGGGCATCTCACGATTTGATTCGAAGGA
This sequence comes from Nerophis ophidion, assembly GCF_033978795.1. Lineage (NCBI taxonomy): Eukaryota > Metazoa > Chordata > Actinopteri > Syngnathiformes > Syngnathidae > Nerophis > Nerophis ophidion. The sequence continues at coordinate 3,852,722 of NC_084617.1, read as the reverse complement.
CAATACTTTTCAGAATCGATTAATTATTCAACACGATTCTCGTAATAATATATTATTTGGTATATACATTACAACAAGACCTTTTTAAAACAAGTTACAAAATCTCTTTTTGGCTTCTGTTATATGGAGAGATGTCTGATAATATCGACAATCCGATATTATCGGCTGATAAATGCTTTAAAATGTAATATCACAAATTATCGGTATCTGTTTTAAAACGTAAAATGTATGACTTTTTAAAACGCTGCTGTGGTACAACGACGTAGGGAGAAGTACAGAGAACCAATAAACCTCAAAAGGCACTGCCTTTGCGTGCCGGCCCAGTCACATAATATCTACGGCTTTTCACACACACAAGTGAATGCAATGCATACTTGGTCAACAGCCATACAGGTCACACTGAGGGTGGCCATATAAACACCTTTAACACTGTTACAAATATGCGCCACACTTTGAACCCACACCAAACAAGAATGACAAACACATTTCGGGAGAACATCCGCACTGTAACACAACAGAACAAATACCCAGAACCCCTTGCAGCACTAGATCTTCCGGGGCGCTACAATATACACCCTGTTAACCCCAATACCCCATTCCCGGCCACCTCAGCCTCCTCATGCTCTCTCTGGGAGAGCATGTCCCAAATTCCTAGCCGCTGTTTTGAGGCTTGGGGAAAAAAAATAATGCACTTTGTGACTTCAATAATAAATATGGCAGTGCCATGTTGGCATTTTTTTCCATAACTTGAGTTGATTTACCGGTATTTTGTAAAACCCTGTTACATTGTTTAATGCATCCAGCGGGACGTCACAACAAAATTAGGCATAATAATGTGTTCATTCAACAACTGTGTATATATATATATATATATATATATATATATATATATATATATATATATATATTTTTTTTTAAATGCATTTGCAAAAATAACAATGTTAATAAATCTAATGAAAAGAAAAGAGAGCAACTCCAACCCTATCCAAGCTTTGCAATACTTAGGATAGCAAAATACAAAACAACTGAGAAGACATACGAATACTTTACATATGTATAAGAGTAACAGTATCAATAATATCAATAATAGTTGTGATTTTAATCCAAAAATTGATTCTTAAAAAAACAAAAAAACATTTATGAATCGATTTAGAACCCGAATAAATTAAAACCGTGATTGGATGTGAATTGTTTTTTTTAGCACCCTTAATAAATACCTTGATGTGAACATTCCGCAGGAAAATGGGGATTTGAAATATGGAGTTCTTAAGGTAAGGCGATGGGATCAGAGTCTGGAGAAGCCCCAACTGGACTATTCTGAGTTCTTTCTGGACGATGCGGGCCAGGTAATGTTGCTGTGCGATCGCTCCCTTACACCTCTCAGAGTACCGGTAATTCTCCCTGTTAGCAAGTGCTGAGTCAGCATGTCTCTTTCTCCTTCTCCTCCAGGTGCCAGGCGTGAGTGTGTGGCAAATAGAGAATTTTGTTCCTATGCAAGTCGATGAAACTTTCCATGGCAAGTTTTACGAGGCAGACTGCTACATTGTCCTCAAGGTACCCATCACTCGTAGAGATGTGTTTGCATTCGGTACACACCTGGAAGTCTCTCTCCTTGCCGTTGTAGACATTTTTGGATGACAACGGAGCACTGGACTGGCAGATCTACTACTGGATTGGCCAGGAAGCAACGCTGGACAAAAAGGCCGGCGCTGCCATCCATGCCGTCAACCTCAGGAATCTTCTTGGAGCCGAGTGCAGGACTACAAGGGAAGAGATGGGAGATGAAAGCGAGGAGTTTAGTGCCGTACGTATAAACATCGTCTTGCTGTGTACATGTCAACTCTCTTGTTGTAAAAGACTAGATGAACTTTTAACCTAGGTTTGTTTCTTCTTAAGAACATAGCCAGAGTCCAACACGGAGGTGCTGGCTAATGCGTGCTTTTATTTCCTTTCGTTTGGACTGTTGTTTTGCCCTGCACTGCAAAAAGTCAGTGTTCAAAAACAAGAAAAAGAAAAAAAAAAATGAGGGGTAATTTACTTGAACTAAGCAAAATTATCTGCCAATAGAACAAGAAAATTTGGCTTGTCTAGACTTTCCAAAACAAGTAAAATTAGCTAACTTCAATGAACCCAAAAATACCTCAAAATAAGTATATTCTCACTAATAACAAGTGTACTACTACAGTATACGAGTACGAATTTTCTATTGTTTCATTAAAATAAAAACGGCAAAGTCTATTTGGCTGTCATCTGTTTTAATTTGAGAAACAATTGTGTCAAAGTCATGATTTTGTTTTACATTCTTGAAATAAGAAATTCTTACTTTAAAAACTAGTTTTATACTTGTAAATGTTGATGACACAGCTTTGCAACATTTGATATTCTCGTTTCAAGCATGTTTTACTCAATATAGGTCATCAAATCTCAGCTACAAGCTGTAATATCTTACTGAGATCATTTAGGACCTAAACACTTAAAACAAGTAAAACACTCTAACATAAAATCTTATGTATGGCCGGGCAAGTCCCAGGATGCCCTAAATGTTCATAACACACCCAGCCGAGTCCCACGGGGAGAGGGGATGAAAGTTGGAAAAGTCAGCAAAAGTCCCAAAAATGTTCAAAATACCTACACAGGTTCGAGTCCCACAAGTTCCGCCCCCGGCCAGGATGCCCATTATGTCCAAAACGTGCCCAGCAAAGTCCCACGGGAAGGTGGGGAGGAAAGTGAGAAAAGTCGGGGAAATGTTCAAAAGTCCCACCCGGGTTCGAGTGTGCACCCAAACTCAAACTCGAACCCGGTTGGGACTCGAACCTGGGTAGGTATTTAGAAAATTTTGGGGGACTTTTGCCGACTTTTCTCATTTTTCCCCCCTACTTCCCATGGGACTTTGCTGGGTGCGTTTTGGACATTTTTTGTATCCCAGGACTTGTGTGGCCGGCGGCGGGACTCGTGGGACTGGAACCCCGGGGAGGTATTTAGGACACAATTGGGACTTTTGAACATTTTGGCCGCCTTTTACCCCTCTTCTTCCCTGCCTTCCTGTGCACCATTGCTGGGTGTGTTTTGGACACTTGGACAAAAATAGTTTCAAGCATATTTTACTCAAAATAGGTCATAAAATGCCGGAAAAAAGCTGTAGTATTTTACTGAGATCATTTAGGAGCAAAACCCTTAAAACAAGTAAAAGACTCTAACATAAAATCTGCTTAGTGAGAAGAATTATCTTACCAGACAGAAAATAAGCAAATATCACCCTTATTTGAGATATTTCATCTTACTTAGATTTCAGTTTTTGCAGTGTGCTCTTTGGCTTTATCAAAAAGATTATCAGAAGTCTACAATTACTACAAAACTCAGCTGCACGCGTGTTGACGGGGACCACAGGGCGGGAGCACGTTACACCAGTTTTAAAGTCGCTGCATTGGCTACCTGTCCGCTTTAGGGTCGATTTTAACATTTCTATTAGTTTTGAAATGTCTTAATGGCCTTACACCTTCTTATCTACTTTACCTGCTTTTACTGTATCAACCCTTGCGGATTTTGAGGTCCTCTGGCACTGGCTTTTTAGCTTTACCGAATACCGGAAGAAAGACTCACGGTGAGGCAGCTTTTAGCCACTATGGCCCCGCCTGTGGAATAGCTTGCCAGAGAGCCTCAGGACTGCTTTAAAAAAAATAAAAAAGGTGCTAAAGACACACCATTTTATCAGGCTTTTCACTAATATTCTGTCTTATTTTATTATTTATATTTACATTTTTAAAAACATTTGTCATGTTTTGTGCTGTATGTGTGTGTGTGTGTGTGTGTGTGTATATATATATATATATATATATATATATATATATATATATATATATATATATATATATATATATATATATATATATATATATATATATATATATATATATATATATATATATATATATATATATATATATATATATATAAAAATGAATAATGTATTTATATCAGGGGTGTCCAAACGTTTTCCACTGAGGGCCACGCACTGAAAAATCAGAGCAAGCGGGGCCCATTTCATAATTTTTATTTTAAAAAATCAATACAATATATGTATAGAAAATATACATTTAGGCCTCCACTCATGTATGATCCCAGGGACCCCAAAGGGTTTTGGTCAAAAAAAATATTAAAAATGTGTCATTATTCAGTATTATAATTTTTATTATTATGCAAGTTTTAAACCTCTAGCTCAACATTAGAAAAAAAAAAATGAAAAAACACAAAATATGCAATATTTTCAGCCAATAACTTTTTAGTTGGAATATTTGAGATTATATAATAATTGGAGCCTTAATTTTGGATTTGTATTCATTATTATTTTTTGAGCAATGACACTTGAAAACAAATCACACTAAAATAATTTGGGATCCAAAAGTGTTCTACTTATTTAAAAAAAATTATACATTTTTTTTACTGTTCACTTTTAGCACAATAATCTCGAAATCAACTTCAGATATATCCCTCAATTTTAAGTTTTATTGCTGTTTATGTTTCGTTTGTTTTAGTTTAGGCCCTTCTTTAAAACAGCTCAGTTTTTTTATATGGCAAAACAGAAAATATGCAACATTTTCCCCAAAAAATATCTCAAAAGGGACTATTTAATGTGACGTAATCGAAGCTTTGAATAGGTCAATAATTCAAAATGACATTGATTTTGATTCATTATTATTTTTTTAAGAAACAGCCTGCATGGCAGCTTTGTGTTATAAGAGTAAGCATTGCAACAATTTCTTGTTACATTTCACCTGTTGGCTCTTTCATACCACTTAATTTTTTTCAATTGTATTCTTAAAATGTGCCGTGGGGCCGTTAAAAAATGACCGGTGGGCCGCGTTTTTGACACCCCTGATTTATATAGTTCAAACGTGATAAAATATATGTGCTGTATGTGTGTGTTTGCACGTGTGTGAATGTGTGTTTTATCCTCTTCTATTGTTAGTTTTTGTTTTGTTTTGCTTTGTACAGCACTTTGTGCTTGCCAATTGCCCGTGCATGAAAAGTGCTATATAAATACAGTTTGATGTGCAGGTATTCAACAATGAAATCTCATACATCGAGGGAGGCACTGCCAGTGGATTCTACACTGTGGAGGACACGCACTATCCTGTCAGGTATATTAGACTATCATTTCATGGATGTCTCAGCCTTTTCATGTGTTTTTAAATGGTGCGTGTTTTATCAGGCTCTACAGAGTTTATGGCAAGAAAAACATCCGACTCGAGTCTGTCCCTGTGAAATCCTGCTCCCTTGATCCACGGTGAGTCTGACACTAACTCAACTGAACATTTACTTTGTTTCATTTGCACCTTTTTATTTCATGTTTACTTCTCCAAAATATATATTCCTAAAATTTTGCTTTTCTCTATTTGGCAGCTATGTTTTCCTACTAGACACCGGACTGGAAATTTTTATCTGGAGAGGAGCGAACGCTACGCTGAGTAGCACCACAAAGGCCAGGTCAGACGACAATAACGTACTAACCCTGTCATTCTTCATTCATTGGCTAGATTTATTTTACCATAGCAACTAGGGATATACAGATCAACATCCAATTTTTTGCTTCTGATATGTTGACAATAGGTTATTGAATTAAATGATTTATAGCAGGTAAACAAAATAACGCCTTTCTATAAAGCTTGTATTATTATTACATTTAGCATTTGCTAGTATTGTTTCAAATTAGATAATGTATTACACTGTTAGCCTTGAAAGCTACATTTAATATTTTTCTAACAAAATAAAGCAGCTACTGTTTGGATTTTTATGATTTCATGTCCGGGTCATTGAATATGCAGCGTCTGTTTTCAATGGGTACTAGGTGCCATTTAGCCTTTCTCGAAGACAAATGCCCCTATGCTTGCATTGTCTTCAATGGCACAAACCATTCAATTCGCGAAAAGGATAAATCTTTGAAAGGTAATCAAGAAGGGCGGAAGAGTGCAAGATTTTACAAAAGCTGACGACAAAAGTGGCACAAGTTTGCAATGACCACTTCGTTAAAGGTTTGTTTGATATATATTTTTTTAAAATACCTACTTTACTCGTTTCATATTTCCCATTGAAGTATTATCTTATTTGTATTGTGATTTTTTTTTTTTTTTGTCCTCAGGCAAATCATATAGTTGATGTAGATGCTGTTCGGATTTACTTTACAAAAGAGAAGTGTAAGATACTTCTCTTGTTGTCTTATTTGAATGTGACTTTATTAAATGTATTTATATTATCATTTGGTGCAGCCGGGCCGGAGCAGGAGGGGATAGAAAGAGAAAAAAAGGAAGACTGAGGGGGAAATTTTGGGGATAATAGGGGGATTAGACAGAGAGACAAAAACAACAACCGCAAATACAACAATAACAACAACAATAGAACAACACCAGCACATACATAATATGTACAAATATGATCGTAAAAGTGATAGCAAATAAGCAGTTAGTGAAATAAATAATATAATAATGACAATGAGCATTTTTACACTAAAACTGGAGCAATACAAATACCAATAGAAAAAGCGCTATTGATCATGAACAAAACCAATAGATTACCTCTGTTATCAACAATAAAGTTGTTCAAATGCAACGATACGTATACATAATGATAGCTAGAAAGATAATAAAAAAAATTAATTAAAAAAGAAATAAAATAAAAAAATGAAAAGAAGAAGGAATACTGAAAGATGAAAGGGAAGAGAGAGAGGCAACCTATATTAATCTTGTAGATTGTTATAGTAACAAAGGTTTAAGCTCTGTCAGTATGCCTTGTGTTACCCAGTTTACCCTAGGGCAACAGCATTGATATGTTTGATGAAACATGATTATGTATTGTGATTTTTTAACAAACCGAAACCAGAAAGTCAGAGTCGATGATACTTTCTCAGAAAAAAGGTACTTCTATGTCTCCCCTCTTGTTTATTTTGTACACAAATCAGAGTACATATGATAACAAGACAAAAGTCAAATATGGTGATGGTTAGTAATTCTTAGTTTGTTAAATGTATCTGCAGTCAAAGGTGTCAAGCTGTCGAGTGTTAGTTTGTTTACATGGACACAAGATGCAAAGTTGAATCATGAAGTACACCCTTACCTGAGCAAATATGTTTATTTATCCAGGTGAGTCTTTATACCAGTTTCCTTGACCCAGCCACACATTTCCAAACATCACTTTATTTATATTCAAGGATAATTTGTGTCCATCCATTTTTTTATTACGTTCTGTGTTTACTGTATTTATAAGATCATTATAGTCATCACAACTGTAAAATATATATGTGTCGTCTGCAATTAGTATACATTTCAGTACTTTGGATGTATTAAATCATTTTTTTTACACATTAAACAGTTTTGGCCCCAACCTGGCACACCACAAGCAGTGCCAAATCCATCCATCCATCCATTTTCTACCGCTTAATCCCTTTTTTGGGGTCGCGGGGGCCGCTGGCGCCTATCTCAGCTACAATCGGGCGGAAATATATCAGATAAATATTGACCCATTTTAACAAACTTTACCCTCCCTGTTAAATAACTTTTTAACCAGTCTCCAGCCAGCCATCTAATTCCGTATCTTTCCATCTTATCTAGTAAAAATTGAATGAGTAATGGTATCAGTCTTTTTTCAGATCAATAAAGATACCAACTGCATACTTTTTATGCTCCAGTGCATTAGTCATTTCCTCAATAGCTTCAGTTATCGCCATTGAGGTTGTTCTTTTGGACCTAAAACCATACTGACCCTCATTGATTACATGATGTTTGTCAAGAAACAATTCAAGTCAAGAATTAAATGGTTTCTCTAAACATGTAAAAAAATTGAGGGAAAAGACAAATTGGCCTGTTCTTAATAAAAGTACAGGCCAGTCTGCTGTCACTTTTGAAGAGTGGAGTTACTTTAGCGATTTTCATTTGACTTGGAAAGTGACCAGTCTGGCTTACATATATAAGTTAAGGCTTGTACAATATTCAGTATAACTTTTTGAACCAATATCTTGGTAGTCAGTGGAGCACTTACTTTTACACCATCGCACAATGTTTGTCACTTCCTGATCATTTGTAGCTGAGAGGAAGAATGACAAAGTTCAATAGTTGATTTTGTAACTCCATTGTCTGGGATATCAACAGCCAACTTAGAACCAACATTTACTAAAAGAAAAACTATTGAACTCATTCACTACATTACGCATATCATAATTTTCACCATTATCATCAATAAAGTCATCAGGATGCGTCAACTTTGAATATCCTTGTTTGATTAGACTATTCAAAACATCCCAAGTTCCTTTTAGATTGCATTTGTTTTCATATAGCTTTTTTATAATATAACCGTTAGCTTGTTCTTTATTATATCAGTAAATTTATTTTTGTATGTGCTTCTTTTGTCTTTGTTGGAATTATTTTGTTTTTAGTTTGATGAGCAGTTTGTAGAGATTGTCTTTTTACAGGCATTAATTATCTCTTTTTGTGATCAAGGGGCTTTTTTTATGTTTTCTTCTTTTATCAAATATTATTTCACATAGAAGTGTTTATTATGCGTCATTTCTAACAGCAACTATTATTTAAGTTCATAAGTTTTGCCCTGTTTGGAGTTGGAATGTGTTGGAGTAAGAATGTGTCAATGGATCGGCCACTGATCAGTATCGGGCGATTTTCGGGAAAAAGTATTTGATCACCATTGCCGATTGAAGCCTTTTAATGCCGATCACCAACGCTGATAGATGATCTCCTGCTGGTCTCACTATGGACTGGACTCTGACTATTATGTTCGATCCACTATGGACTGGACTCTCACACTATTATGTTCGATACTATGGACTGGACTCTCACTCTATTATGTTAGATCCACTATGGACTGGACTCTCACACTATTATGTTAGATCCACTATGGACTGGACTCTCACTCTATTATGTTAGATCCACTATGGACTGGACTCTCACACTATTATGTTCGATACTATGGACTGGACTCCCACTATTATGTTAGATTCACTATGGACCGGACTCTCACAATATTGTGCTAGATCCACTATGGTCTGGACTCTCACAATTTTATGATAAATCCACTATGGACTGGACTCTCACACTATTATGTTAGATCCACTATGGACTGGACTCTCACACTATTATGTTAGATCCACTATGGACTGGATTCTTACAATATTATGCTGGATCCACTATGAACTGGACTCTTACAATATTATGCTGGATCCACTATGGACTGGACTCTCACAATGTTATGCTGGATCCACTATGGACTGGACTCTCACCATTATGCTGGATCCACTATGGACTGGACTCTCACAATGTTATGCTGGATCCACTATGGACTGGACTCTCACCATTATGTTAGATCCACTATGGACTGGACTCTCACTCTATTATGTTCGATCCACTATGGACTGGACTCTGACTATTATGTTCGATACCATGGACTGGACTCCCACTCTTATGTTGGATCCACTATGGACCGGACTCTCACAATATTGTGCGAGATCCACTATGGTCTGGACTCTCACAATATTATGATAGATCCACTATGGTCTGGACTCTCACACTATTATGTTGGATCCACTATGGACTGGACTCTTACAATATTATGCTAGATCCACTATGGTCTGGACTCTCACACTATTATGTTAGATCCACTATGGACTGGACTCTTGACTATTATGTTCGATCCACCATGGACTGGACTTTCACCATTATGTTAGATCCACTATGGACTGGACTCTCACAATATTATGATAGATCCACTATGGTCTGGACTCTCACAATATTATGCTCGATCCACTATGGACTGGACTCTCACACTATTATGTTAGATCCACTATGGACTGGACTCTCACAATATTATGTTAGATCTACTATGGACTGGACTCTCACAATATTATGATAGATCCACTATGGTCTGGACTCTCACAATATTATGCTCGATCCACTATGGACTGGACTCTCACACTATTATGTTAGATCCACTATGGACTGGACTCTCACAATATTATGTTAGATCCACTATGGGCTGGACTCGCACTATTATGTTAGATCCACTATGGACTGGACTCTCACTATTATGTTAGATCCACTATGGACTGGATTCACACTATTATGTTAGATCCACTATGGACTGGACTCTCACTATTATGTTAGATCCACTATAGACTGTACTCACACTATTATGTTAGATCCACTATGGACTGGACTTTCACACTATTATGTTAGATCCACTATGGACTGGACTCTCACACTATTATGTTAGATCCACTATGGACCGGATTCTCACAACATTATGCTAGATCCACTCGGTGTCCGTTCGCCGGGGGAGGGGTGTGCGCCCCCACATTTGTGGTCCTTTCCAAAGTTTCTCATTGTCAGCCATCGTGTTGAGTTTTTTCTTGCCCTGTTGTGCAGCCCTTTGAGACACCCGTGATATAGGGCTATATAAGTAAACACTGATTGATGATTGATACCCTTAGGCTGACACTGTATTTATTTTTAGTCCTGCAGGTGAGACCATTATCTATCTCCATACACAGTGTGGAGCCGCTCCCCTAAGCTAATCATAATCACTTTCATTACAGCAAAAAGCCTGTGTTTCTTAGTGTCTTAAGCGTCATTATCACTAGAGGACCAAGCTAAACATGTTACAAACCAAGAGCCAGCCAGTAGCAGGCATGCTAACACTAGCCGCTAAACTAGTTTTAAACATCACCAAGAAATTAGCGCTTAATAAACTTTAATTTAAAGTGTAGATTGCCATGCAACAACAAGTAAGCAGTTATTAACAGGAAATTACCAAGTAGACCAATAAGAGTTTGGAGAGAAGATAATATAACAACAACTGTTGGTATTTGAGCATTGTCACAGTCGCGTAAGAAGAGAGCGGATCGATCCATAAATTGGTAATATCAGTATATGGTCGATACTAGATGAATTACGTTGATATTTTAATTTTCTTAAAATAATTATGTGGTACTTTTTGTTAGTTTCCTTTTTTCTTTTTTTTCGTCATGTCCTGCTTCTCAGGCAAATCATATAGTTGTTCAGATTTATTTTACAAAAGAGAAGTGGAGGATACTTCTCTTGTTGCCTTATTTGTAAATGTATTTATATTATCATTTGGTGCAGGTGTATATTGTGGGGACAAGACAGATAGAAAAAAACAACAACAACAATACAGCAACATCAGCAAATATGATGGTAAAAGTGATAGCAAAGAAGCACTTACTGAAATAAATAATACAGAAATGACAATGAGGATAATTACACTACAAATGGAGCAATACAAATACCAATAGAAGTAGTGCTATTGATAATGAACAATACCAATAATTTACCTCTATTATCAACAATGCAGTTGTTCAAATGCAACAATACATATAGGTATTCATTTGTTAATGTTTTCTAACTTAATAAATAATTCCCTGTGCACATGAAGATTTAAACAAATAGTGGATAGTATTTTTATTTATTTATATTACCTTTTATTTTGCTCCAAATGTTTTATATATTATAATAAAAAAAGGAGATGGTTTAAATAGTGTGTGGATATTTTTCAATTGTCAAGAGCGCTCACCATAAAAAAATGTAAAATGTGCATTGTAAGTATTGGACCATCTCATCAATCAATCAATCAATGTTTATTTATATAGCCCTAAATCACAAATGTCTCAAAGGACTGTACAAACCATTACGACTACGACATCCTCGGAAGAACCCACAAAAGGGCAAGGAAAACTCACCCAGTGAGAATTCACATACAGTGGGACGCCAGTGACAATGCTGACTATGAGAAACCTTGGAGAGGACCTCAGAAGTGGGCAGCCCCCCCCCAAAAGCAATGGATGTCGAGCGGGTCTAACATGATACTGTGAAAGTTCAATCCATAGTGGCTCCAACACAGCCGCGAGAGTTCAGTTCAAAGCGGATCCAAGACATATCTCTCATGGATATTCAAAATGGGAGTCGTGCACTGCCTAACATGTTCATTGTTGTCACCTTTCAGGTTATTTGCAGAGAAGATCAATAAAAACGAGCGCAAAGGGAAGGCAGAGATCACAACTTTAGTCCAAAAGCAGGAGCCTCCAAACTTCTGGGAAATACTGGGCGGGCAACCAGAGGCGATTAATAAACACGTACCAGATGACTTCTCTCCTGTCAGGCCCAAACTATACAAGGTCAAGCATGTCATGATGATAACATGTGGTGAACACATCAATACAATGGATATACTGAATGGTCTTGTTGCCATGTAGGTGGGTTTGGGTCTGGGCTACCTGGAGCTGCCTCAGATCAACTACAAGCTGTCTGTGGAGCACAAAAACCACAAGATCAAACTGGACACGCTGCCAGAGCTCCGACTGGTATGTTAATCCACCTCAAGTAAACCCGAGCAGGATCACAACTAATCCCAATGGATCCCGACAAAGTCAGAAAGTGTATTTTTGAGCTACGATGTTTGCTTTGGTTCTCAAACGCTCCTTTTCCATTTGACCCACTTGCATCAGTCAAATTCTCATCTCCTCCTCCTTGTCGCCGCCTTCCTCAGCTGCAGACGCTGCTCGACACCAAGGGCGTGTACATCCTCGACTGCTGGTCCGACGTCTTCATTTGGATCGGGAGGAAGTCTCCCCGACTTGTCCGAGCCGCTGCTTTAAAACTGGGTCAGGAGATCTGCTCCATGCTGCACCGGCCAAAACACGCATGTGTTACCCGAAACCTGGAAGGCACCGAATGCCAGGTAAGACTTCCTGATACAATAGCACCTCAATTTACCAGCTTAATTGGTTCTGTGACGGCGGTCTGTATATCAAAACATATCTGCGGGGGGGAGGGTTCTCCTGAGGCCGATAGATCAGGTTGAGAAACAGCTCTTATCTCAAAATACTCTTTAAGTTGGCCCACTCTTAAAGCCCCACTTAAGAACATTCAGTTTTGGTTGATTTTTGGCAGTGTCAGTGGACCAAAGCGGTAGTGTTTTGCCAGAAGACCACATTTCCCATGATGTCTAGCGCATATAGTGTCGTACTAAGATGAGGTCCGCTGAAATATTTGTACAATTATTGCGTCTAATGGCTGATCAAAAAATGATCTTGGATTGTGCTACAAACATGTCACTTTTCCTCTTCGTCAGGTGTTTAAGTCCAAGTTCAAGAACTGGGACGACGTGCTGCAGGTGGACTACACCAGAGCTGCGGAAACCGTGTAGCAGAACGACAACCTTCAAGGCAAGGTTGGTAATCCCACGCCTGAATATTTGTTCACATGACATTAGTCCACAAGTGATGAGGTTTCATGTCTTTATGGCAGGTGAAAAAGGATGCAGAAAAGAAAGATCAGATGAAAGCTGACCTCACAGCTCTCTTCCTTCCCAGGCAGCCAGCCATGCCTCTTACTGAGGTGACGTACACACACGCATTCTTGTATTTGTTACCATCTTGAGACCTCCGAAAAAAATGCCTACTTCTTTAGGACCACCCTTTTTAGATATATGAAAATTTGTATGTGTAGCATTTATAATGTATATATAATATGCAAATATAAAAAGGTTACTTTTTGGTAGTCCCATTTCTACACACACTTGTTATTTCATATGTTGACCAGAGGGGGAGCACTTTTAAAACCGACACACAATGTGAATTGTGAAGTGACTTATATTTATATAGCGCTTTTCTCAAGTGACTCAAAGCGCTTTACATAGTGAAACCCAATATCTAAGTTACATATAAACCAGTGTGGGTGGCACTGGGAGGAGGTGGATAAAGTGTCTTGCCCAAGGACACAACGGCAGTAACTAGGATGGCACAAGCGGGAATCGAACCTGCAACCCTCAAGTTGATGGCACGGCCACTCTACCAACCGAGCTATGCCGCTATGTTGCATTTATGTTGTGTTACAGTGCAGATGTTCTCCCGAAATGTGTTTGTCATTCTTGTTTGGTGTGGCGCATATTTGTAACAGTGTTAAAGTTGTTTATACGGCCACCCTCAGTGTGACCTGTATGGCTGTTGACCAAGTATGCCTTCCATTCACTTATGTGTGTGTAAAAGCCGCATATATTATGTGACTGGGGCGGCACGCTGTTTGTATGGAGGAAAAGCGGACGTGACGACAGGTTGTAGACGACGCTAACCGCAGTGCCTTTAAGGACACAACGGCAGTAACTAGGATGGCACAAGCGGGAATCGAACCTGCAACCCTCAAGTTGATGGCACAGCCACTCTACCAACCGAGCTATGCCGCTATGTTGCATTTATGTTGTGTTACAGTGCGGATGTTCTTTATAAAAAATGTATAAAAATCCCTCCTTTTTGGGGCCACCCTCATTTTGATAGATTTCCCCACCAGGGGTGCAAATGAGATCTATTTTTTTGTTTTTTGTAATGTGCTTAAGGGACCACAGATAGCTCCTGTGCCGCACTTTGGGCAACCCAGCTGTAGAAGCTAACTGTTAATGGCCACTATAGTCTTAGTAGCGTAGTGTATTTGTTCATCCTGTGGTCACATGTGGGACGCGGGTTGTCTTACGTCAGCACCAGAAGTTGTAAAATCAGCTGTTCACCCGGCGGGTTTTTTCGGGGATGAATGGTGAAGTCCTTCTTTAGCTGCCATCTTGTTTTATCAAATTTTGCTGCCTTTGCACCTGTTTATGTTTACTTTTTATGCACATTAAAGCAACAAAAATCCTGACTTTGGAGCAATGTTCACAGACTCTAGAATTTGTCTCTCTATAAAATGCAATGGTTTTCTGTTTTTGGACCATGATTTCAGTCCGGACTTATTCACCGGTCCTCCTATGAAAGGTACTTTTCCTTGTTGATGTCTCAAGAAGGGTAGAAATACAAGAACACACACACACTGCTGATGTTTGGCCATGTTCTGTGCAGGCTGAGCAGCTGATGGAGGAGTGGAACGAGGACCTGGACGGCATGGAAGGATTTGTGCTGGAGAGCAAAAAATTTGCTCGTCTTCCAGAGGAAGAGTTTGGACACTTCTTCACACAAGATTGCTACGTGTTCCTCTGCAGGTACAAACGTGCACCTTCAAGCGTGGGAGTCAGCATGTGAAAGGGTCTCATGGTGGTGGGCAGGTACTGGGTTCCTGTGGAGTACGAGGACGAGGAGGAGAAGAAAGAGGGCGAAGGCAAGGAGGTGGAGGAGGACAAGCAGCCCGAGGAAGACTTCCAGTGTGTCGTGTACTTCTGGCAGGGCCGGCAAGCTTCCAACATGGGCTGGCTCACTTTCACCTTCTCCCTGCAGAAGAAGTTTGAGAGCCTCTTCCCGGGCAAACTGAAGGTAGCACAAGTAGTCCGTGCACGCCCTCTGCTCCACGGTAACCATGTTGTGCCGCAGGTGGTGCGTATGACGCAGCAGCAGGAGAACCTCAAGTTCCTGTCCCACTTCAAGAGGAAGTTCATCATCCACAAAGGGAAGAGGAAACAGAAGACGGACTCAGCCCAGCCGTCCCTCTATCACGTTCGCACCAACGGCAGTGCACTCTGCACCAGGTAGCTGCCAACGTCACGTCCTTTTGTCCATGTCTTCATCTGACGCCTCTCTTGTCTCCTGGCAGGACCATCCAGATCGCCACAGATTCAGCCAATCTCAACTCCGAGTTTTGCTTTATCCTCAAAGTTGGTTTTGTGTGTCGTCTAAGCAAAGCGCGTGAGCACAAAAACTCACACAGCATCCTCTGCAGGTACCCTTTGAGAGCACGGACAACCAGGGCATCGTCTACACCTGGGTGGGACGAGCTGCCGACCCGGACGAAGCCAAGCTGGCCGAGGACGTCATGAACAGCATGTTTGATGACACCTACAGCAAACAGGTGCACTTTCTAATAACCATATAACGCCATATTATAGTTTGTTTGATGACACCTGTCAGGTTAAACAGACAAGAAGCAAGGAATTAAACAGATACAGGATTCAATTTAGCTCAATGAGGAGAGCGTGTACACCTGTACTCTTGTACAGTGTCGTCCCACACTCTGACAAAAGGATTGGACGCCTCCTCTTTTATTTGGACTTTCCCTGATTACATGGCAACAGCTGTTTCTAAGGGGAGAGGGGGTCGTAAACAGCCGTCGCCCTTTGTCACAAAACAGTTCAAAGAAAAGATGCCTGGAGCTTGTGTCAGGTCCTGCTTCCTCTCCGCTTTGTAGATCTCGGGTCAAGACGAGATCTTCCTGTGGATTACAATAGATCAAAGAAACTGACACCTTCATGTCGCTTCCCATTGTACACAGTGGAGTTTTACAAGCTTTTTGCTTGGTAAGATCAAAAACAGCTTTTGTCTGCTCGCCGGGAACTCATGGAAACAAAAAGTTTTGTGATAACTTAGATCCAATTATTCTGACAACACCTAGAGCAAACAGGTGCACTTTCTATTAACCATATCACAATTCCACCATATTACAGCCACTTTGTTTGATGACACCTACAGCAAACAGGTGCACTTCCTAAAGACCATATCACACCATATTATAGTTTGTTTGATGACACCTGTCAGGTTCAAACACAGATGACATTTATTAAACAGACAAGAAGCAAGGAATTAAAACAGGGACAGGATTCAGTTTAGCTCAATGAGGAGAGCGTGTACACCTGTACTCTCTTGTACAGTGCCGTCCCACACTCTGACGAAAGGTCTGGACGCCTCCTCTGTTATTTGGACTTTCACTGATTACATGGCAACAGCTGTTTCTAAGGGGAGAGGGGGTCGTAAACAGTCGTCGCCCTTGGTCACAAAACAGTTCAACGAAAAGATGCCTGGAGCTTGCGTCAGGTCCTACTTCCTCTCTGCTTTGTAGATCTCGGGTCAAAATGAGATTTTCTGTGGATTACAATAGATCAAAGAAACAGACACCCTCATGTTGCTTCCCATTGTACACAGTGGAGTTTTACAAGCCTTTTGCCTGGTAAGATCAAAGACAGTTTTGTGATAACTTGGATGCAATTATTCTGACATCTACTGCAAACAAGTACACTTTCTAATATGGTTGTAAATACATCACAATCTCACCGTATTATGGCCACACTAGCATATTATAGTTTATTGTTAGATGACACCTACAGCCAACAGGTGCACTTTCTAATATTGATTTAAATACATCACAATCTCACGCTACCATATTATCACGGTATTAAAGCCACGGTACCAAAATATTTGTGCAATTGGCGTCTCTTGGACTGTTTCCATGAGTGTGTTGACACGGGGCGAGGGAACGCCAATCATTTTATTAT